>NW_003804563.1:71354-297548 GCF_000255335.2 Galendromus occidentalis
TTCAGCGATTGCTCGAAGCAGTCCGAAATATCCTGGCTGCCGATGGATCGCACCTGATTCCGATAGCGCTAAATTAGTAGACAGACTCGACAGTTGAGAGGAGTCAAATCTCAGGTCCCCCTGCCGTTTTCTCTGCTCTGAGGAGAATTTCAAGAGTTTCTGAAGACGTCTGCGATCACGGACGGTCGCGCTTCATCAGTAGGTGCGATCACGGACAGTCGCGCTTCATCAGTAGGGGGGTGTTAATCAGTTGTTCACGGGAGTGCATTTGGCGCTAGTCGCTGCTGACATTGGATGCACAGCAGAAGAAATCCGGCCTGAATCCACAACGGGCGGAGATTCAAGTTCCGATACCGGTGTGGTGCCGAAAGGAGACGCTGCAGATGTTTGCTTTGATTGCAGTTCTCTCGTTTCACTTTTTTAATCGGGGCTGGAAGAAAAACGGTCGCTATTGCCTCGATTCATTCCTCCCTCGGGTATCGACCGAAATGTATAAACCGCGCCTCCCACCGGGAACCCAATATTCTCAGATTCATTTCACCGTTATTTTGTTGGAAATTTCCCGCAGCGAACCGAGACGCTGAACAGAAACCGGGAAGGGTTCCAAACGAAGGGAGCGGTCTTGTTGCGGATGTCGCTCCGCATTCCAGGCGGATCGTGCGTCCTTCGTTGACAAAAGAAAGCCGCGTACGTGACAGTCGTTCTCCTCCCTCCAATCTACTTGGGCTGCTCAACCGACACCGCTCCTCAGTCCGTCCACAGGTTCCCGTGAAGCTCCTGATGCTGTTGCGCCTATCTCTCAATCTGCAATCTATTTCTCTCAGAATTTCTCCCATTGTATCGTTCGTCGCAATTGGTCTAGGAGTTTTCGCGGCGCGGCGTATGAATCTTGTTCCCTCCGACGTCTACAAAGGACTTGACCTTGGTTTCGGAAGACAAGTGATCGAGACTCGTCGACAAGCCAATGGACTTCGGAACGGTAGCAACCCCCCGCGATTCAAGTCTTTATTGTTCGGGAGAGTAATACGATGTCGAGGGCGGCAGACTTCGTTCTCCAGAAATTCTCGAATACAACGCCCTTTTGCAGCGGCTCCCGCCGCCAGCACGCCCCTCTTCGGGAACGCAAACTCCTGCTACAGGGGGCTGAGGCTGGTGTCCGAAGCGTACGAGGGGTCTTCGGAGCCCTGTCACAATTAAATATACGGTATTCGAAGAACTCTCTTGCCCGCTCCGGGACAGGAGACCCGTTCCTATTTGCTGCCTGCTCCTCGAGAATTTATCGATACTTACTGCTTTCTGAGACTTCTCGAGATCGGGCAAGGTCGCATTTGTTCGCCACCAGAATCACGGCTCGATTGTGTATTTCGCCTCTCTGTCGGAGCTTATTCAGAAGGTCCTCTGCTTTCTGGAAACTTCCTGCGTCTGTTGTCGAGTAAACAACAAGATACGCGTCTGCGTCAGTCGCCTGATCCTCAGCCGATCCTGGGTGCTGGAAGAAAATTCGGTAGAGAAATCTCATTATTCTGTCCCCAGGTCACATCTAGAGTCGACACTACGCGATGGCATGTTCTGAGAAAGCTTCCCCTGTTGTCAGACTTGCGTCCACGTTGGCTGATGTTATTCCGGGGGTTAATATAATATTCATGTAGGAATACGCTTCACCAACGCCTCTGTCGCAACCAGGAGCTCGGAGTTCCTATCACATTCCTCCCCTGCTTGTTCAGCAGTGGTGTCTCGCAAAGCCGTCGAGGAACTTCTTCTACCCTCGATGGATATCTCGGTGGATTCCTCGACTGTTTCGGTCGGAAGGTCTCGTATGTTCGTACACGGAGTTCTTTGGATCCCGACTCATCATCCCTCCGCGATCCCCTCGTTCGCTTCTAACTCCTGAGTCTATGATTACAACGCAGAAGATTCGAGACTGTGGGACAGAATTGCGTAGACTGCACGCAAGCATCGTATCGCATCGTACAGCACCAAGTCAGTATGGCAAATACCGACGTTTGACATTGCTTCTCGACCGGGATGCGGCGCGGAAAATACGAGATTCCTGATCCAATCAGACCAGCTCCTCATTCCGACTCTTCCGACATTTTATCGCGGATCACGGATTCTGGAGGACTCATTCCCAGACGCAAACTCAGTCAGAAAAAAGCTTCTCACGCTCGGTTCTATTTCTGAAATTGTTGAGGGTCCCGGGACTGTCCCCTCTTCCGAGCATTGGCGAAGTTTCGATTTATTCATGCTCCTAGTTGCGACGACCACGAGCTTGTTACCGTGGATGGAGAACCCAGGACTCGACAAGAGAAAGAGTCGCATAGAACCGAGCGTGAGAAGCTTTTTCCTGACTGAGTTTGAACCAGCTCGTCCGCCGCGGCGATGCGACAACAAAGCATACAGCCTGGATGGCGTGAATTCTAATTTGAATATAAATGAGCGAATTTGACCGAGAAACTTACCAATTAACCGCGTGGGTCTTTTTCTCGGGACTGGGATGCGTCCGAGCTCCCCAGAGCTTGAGCTCATCGTTTCGGAGCTAAATTCGCCCACCGATGTTTCCTCAAAATTTTTCATACGCTACGAGGGCTTGCGTGGTTGCCTCTCTCACTCTTCTCATTTCTCTTTCAAAAACCGTGGGCGCTACAGAAACACTCCATGAGTGATCGAGAATCTGTGCCACGCAGGAGCGGAAGGAGCTGAATAACGAAATCGAAAAAAACTTTCCTGTTTCGATTTGCCGGGGGGCAACTATACTCGAAACAGGACACTGACCCAAAGCGTGGGGCAATCGCCTCCGAACTTGGAAGATCAAGAAGAGTCCAGAACCGATTTGAACAAAGCCTACGTAGCGCCGTGCAGCGTCATTACCTACGAAGAATGCTCTCGGAAGTTCGCTTCCGTTTTCGACAGACTTACCGAAAGGTCCGAGCAGATGGGGTGATCTATGAAGCTCAAGTAGTATTCCTCATCATCAATTATAACCGATACAGGCCGTATCTCTTCTTCGTCTGCAAGAACGGGAAAGCGTACGCTGGTTGTGAAGGTGAATCCCGGCATCATCATGGTATTTTCTGCATTTCCTTGCGATTCCTTACGCTTAGCTCAGAAACTATGTAAGTTTTTCCGAGACATGAGATGGGAAAAAAATGGCAAGAATCGATCGGTATTCCCTCCCCTCGATTCGGTGTCCAAGCGATCGTCAATGCGAATATACTTGTGCGGACTGCTAGACCGCAGAAATCAGTCTGTTTCCTCGGGAATTATGGCGAGCAGCGGGAGTTCTGACGACAGGAGCCGTCGAATCGCGTAGGTGACGAGGAAATGACGGCGGGAACGGATCCTCGGATCGTCTTGATATCCCCGCTCTCTGTCCGCTCCGATGGTTCCATCGCGAACAAAGATTCAGGCAAAAGTTTAGTTCACGGCCGACTCCGGAAACGGTGCTCGACGACCTTGCTCAAGCAGACGACCGCAGCGAACTTTTGATGTTCGCCGAAAGCGGCGGCCGGGATCTCAAGGTTTTTCTCCCAACAGCAGGTAGGTGACACAGTCCTTATTATCAAGCTCCGGCTGGTACCGTGCAGCCTTCATGATGAGGATTGAGCTTGCAGAGAGATTCATCGTCAACTTCGGTCGGATGCCCTACGGGAAATTCCGGAGCGAATCCTCCGTAAATTCCGTCGCCAGAAATTCTCCCGCGTTTTCGTCGCTCGCTCGAGAGCATTCCGAGCTCCGAACTCTCCACGACCACCGCTGGTCGGGGTCAGAACATCTACGAATTTGATATGTAGACGATTTGCGTCATCCGTAGACGTCAGCCAACATTCTTCCAGAAGATCATGCTCGGAGTGCGGACTGACGGGACTCGGGCGGGGACGACTCCTGTCGCGGGAGATTCCGCGTGAGATTCGCGGGAATCGATCTCCATAGAGCGGACGAGCAGGGTATGAGTTCGAGGCGGCTTTCGGCAGCATTTTACGGTTCGCGAAGCTGGCTTACCAGGGGGCGAGTGAATGAGGTCGAGAAATGGGCTCATCGAGTCATTCGTAAACATCGAGAACGTCTACGCTGCGTACTAGAGACCGCTGGTCTCATCTTACGGTTATAAGCCACGTCTATTCGGATTGCGACTGCGACGTTGTAATAGAAACGAGTCTTCCGATCAGCGTGGGAGACGAACGTATGCCACGTCAAGGCCGCCGGAGTCATGCGTTTACGCTACTCGTTTATGTGTATTTCCGGCAGATGACATTTCTCGATCAGCTATGCGATTCGCTCGAGACCGCGAATTCGTCAAGGGAATCCCGGAATGCTTTTCTCATCCAATTAATGATTTTCACTTCCGACTCAATATGCAGCCGGCGGGCTGGACTCTGATGACAGGCACATGCCGGAGTTTGTCACGCTTTTCGCATCGCTCCACAAGCATCATCGCTCGTTGACCTTGCGACCTCATGCATGGCTCTCGCAAAGGAGCGGTGACCGAGGGAATCCTTATTTGGTCTTGCGGATGATCGTGTCAGTCTCAACCAGCCTCGACAAGATCGGCCGAAGCCGTAAAAACAAGCTTGTTGGTCGAGTTTTTTGTTCACTAGAGCATCTTGATAGCGATTCCTGAATATATTTAGATTGCTTCGCTCTCATTGATGTGCTTCAACCCATGCCAGAGCTACACGGAGCTTCCCTTGAATTCCCTCGGAGCTCGCGGAGTGAGAGACTCTCGTAAACGCGGCTCGGGTTCCTCGAGTTGGGCTGCGCGGAAAAGTTTTGAACCTGGCCTCCTCACTTTGCGGCTCGCTGATACTTCAGCAGAGATGGGAGATACCTCTCCCCGACCACAACACTACACATATGTTTTAAACGATGTCCTCCCGCTCGACTAACGGGTGAGTTTGGACTCCAGGTGGAGTCTCGTTGCCCAGCGCGCGTGAGACGCTCTAGCTCCAAACGGGATCTTCGAGCGGGGAGCCCGTGTGTAACTAAATGGTCCCTCTAGACACGAAGTACACCGAAATACGACGGAAATAATTTCCGAAGCGCCGTTTCCCAGGAGTATCCGGTGCGAGGAAGAGGCGTGACGGAATCCGGAAGTTTTCAAGAACAACAAATTGAAGAAAGACGCTGGCGTCATCATCAATAGCGGGCGCGGGGGATTCCTTTTTCAAATATTCAAGGGTACTGTGCGGGCCGGGAAGATGAAAAATGAATCGTTGAATATGCGGCTTGGTAAATGGCGTCTTCATCCGGGGAGACAGGGGATGGAATCATTAAGTTAGACCCCTGGGAGCGGAGTCTCTCCCTCTGTCATGCAGCTCAGACTCCTCATTTCATTTCCGTGTGTCAAGCTTTCACCGTTGGCACGTTCGGGCGTATCCTCTAGTCAGGCGGTCTCGGCGTTCTGAGTCCATCCTCGAGTGGATTCTTGGGAGGGAAACACAAGAGACATTCCGATGGGAGAGGGTTTTGCGGGCTCTTTCGAAAAGAGCCATCCGCGGAGAAATTCTCGTTTTTCACCTCTGTCGGCAAAGAAACTCGCTTCGGAGAAAGCGAGGTGTATTGATCGTTTCCTCAATCCGAATATCGCAGCCTATCGCTTTGTTGTTGACTCTGGAGGAGGCTCTCCGGTTGCGATATAGGGAGAGTTACACCGAAGAGCGGGTCGCTCTTCCCTGATCGATGCCATCCCAGATACTCGACAGGAATGAACTGGTGGTTCTCGTTCTGGCCGGGAGGGATTTCGGGGCTGTGAGCTCGTTTGAAAGTCGGGAAACCGGGACATTCTAGAAGTTTCGAAGCTCCATTGACCCGTTTCCTTTCTCTTGCTCCCGAGCATTGAGCAAACAAGAAACCCAACTTGGACTTTCATTCGACTTCCTGGGCTCCCAACTACTCTGGGACAGGACTCGAAATAGCACCTAATAGACGCTGCTATTGTCATGCCCATTGCACAAGATCCTTAGGGGGTAGCGATAGGGCACGTATCAGGGACTAGGGAAGAGCCCAACGAACAGATATCCTCTCCGCAATGATAGTGCCGTTAAAAGACAATCTCTCCGAGTGTGTATCGAGGGGATTTACGAAAGGAGAAACGTAAAACTTCGGGGATGCTTGCGGTGGCAAACCACGCAGATAAAGACCTCGAACGAGACACCAGTCCAGGATCGGGGCTCGTTTCAGACCCTTATCGGCCGGCAGACGGGAGGGCCTTCTCTGCCTGAACAGATCCAACATGAAGTCGACTCGTAGGCTTCTCTGGGAGGTCGATCCCTAATCATTGGGACCCACAATGTAGGTGGAAACGGGGCGAGCACATCACTCCCGAACTACTGTACTCGAGTCTCTCGAAAAGCCTCGATGCAGCTTTCCGGAGAGACATGTGGCAAACTGCTTCCAGAAGAATCCCACAATGCGAAAGTCAATACGCAGTCAATTCTCATGTAGCACAGTCTGCAACGAGGAGAAGCTTCGAGAGAGACTTCCCCGGATCCGAGAAGAGAATTCACTCGGGGCTCGACCTCATCGAGCTTCCGAGCTCTCTCTCAAATAACGAAGAGTCGGGGGCCTTTGTGCAACATTTACCCAGGCGAGCCTTTACCTGAATTGGTCAATTATTAATGCGGTTTACCTCGACTCGATGTCAGCAAGGACGAAACAAGAGTTTTTAGCGGGCCGTCATACCTCCGTGGCTTGTTTACAATTTGCGATTTGCCAGCTGAGAAGCAAGAAGTGCTTTGGCCCCTGATGGAGAGGGGATTCTGGGAGCATGCTCATGGCAAATGCGCTACCGACTCGGAGTTTGTACGTACACAGCTTCCCGCAAAGGCGGGAGTCATGCTTGGAAGGGTCCTGGTGAATTTGAGAACGATCAGACAATGAATCTCATGGCGACGTTAAACCGAGCTCAATTTCAGAGCTCGGAGCCTTATCGCATGAGCTCAGTCACCATTCTCAATGAGGATGTCGTCTAAAAATAGACGCTCGAGTTTTGCAAGTCCGAACTCGTCACTGTCCTTCCCGAGTCAGTGCGCACGCCTTCCCATCGAGTTCACCGCGGAACTTCTCGACTCCTTTCCAGAGTTCACGAACGGGGCGAGCAGCCCGTCTGAAGTGTCTTCATCGATGCCTCAGAGATGATTCAATGCTCTCGTCACTTTCTTTTTGCCGAGAGAGAAATAATTGCCATTCGAAACTCGACGCAGAAGAGCGCTTGGGTCCGTGCCTGGCTCCGATCCGGGTCCCGCCGAACATCTGACTGCGGGAATGGCCTGACGGATCAAAACACACCGACAGCTCGGGACAATCACAAGGAAGCCGAGATGCTAGAGAACGATCTAATCAACATCGATTTTTCATTCCGTTCGTCCCTCTTCGAAGCCGTTCGATTCCCGCCGGGATGAAAATTCGCTCCGTACGAAAAGCTATTTAAGGGGGTGGAAGAAAATGAGGGGAGCTCGAGAAACAGCGATTTCGAAACGTGCGTCTGCTCGAAACGAGCTCCGTTTCCGATTGAACTCACAGCGGCAGCAAATGCGTAATTCCGCATCGTTCACGCAGATTCGGGAATGGGGAACGCAAAGAATATTCAAGCAGCCTATGGGAGTCTGGGTTTTTGTCTCGAGCTCAAGGGGGCGTAAGTACTGGGAGAGGAGGGGGGGTGGTAGTACTCACCACAGGAGTATTCGTACGCGTTGACGAATTCCGAGGACGTGAACTGCGAGACGAGTGACGATTTACCAACACCAACACCTCCCAACATCATGACCTTGAGCGGGGGTCCGCCGTCGCCCGCCGCGGAAGCTGCTGCGGGAGACGATTTGTTCGACGAGCTCGAGTTCACGGACGTGTTGCTGCGAGAACCCTCACGATAGCAATCGCCGCAATTGACGAGCTTGCCTTTCGAGTTCGTTTGGAAGTTTCTCGCCAAATAGAAGTGTTGCTCTTCGCCCGGGGAGCCGTTCGGATTGGCACTGGGCATCGTCGAAACGCGCGGTCTGAAGAAGTCGTTCTCGAGGTCGTCGTGAAGTTCAGAACGAGCCGAACTGCTTCGGTATGATTGTGAACGGTTGTGGCGGGTTTGAAAGAAAAGTCCTTCGAGAGTTCTAGCCCTGGGCCGATGCCGCCGAGAAGGCGAGTCGGGACTGTCCATCGGGTGTGGGGCATAATGCTGGCCTGCGGGCCTCATGCGGTTTTCCTCTTCGAAGCCCTGCGGCGAGGTTAGTGAGTCCTGTTCCACTAAAGCGCGATCAACGCGGTGGGAAGCCGATGAGGAGGGTCTGTCGTGACCGCTATCAAGTACAAATGGGATGCTCGCGGAACGGGGCCGCCGAACGTTGTCGTACGGCGTGAACGTTTCTGTGGGATACGGTGACTGAACTGGATACGACGATTGCGACTCTAGCTGGGAGTGATGCGGTGAGTGGAGGGGAGGGGAAGTACCCTGGTAGCTGTGTCCTCGAGCGGAGTTCCGGCCACCGGAACTGTTGTCCTCCTCGATACCCTCGAAGTAATCGTCGGCGCCGGAGAACTGGCGCGGCTGGTACGGTGCCGGGAAATCTCGGGTATCGTACTCCGTCTCCGTGGACGACATGAGTCTGAAGCTCCTGCTCATGCTGCTCCGGGGATATACGATTACGTCGTCGTAAAACGAGAGGGGAGAGAGACCAAATCCGCGTTGGTGGACTCCTCGGAGGGAGACGCCTTAAGGGCGAGGGTGGATTAATTTTAGCACCTTACGTTCGGCTACAAGATCGACAATTAGTCGACCATTGACGAGCTTGCCTTGTTGATGGATTTCAACTCTCCGAGTTCTTGCTCATCGTCCCGCTCTCCCTTGGTGGGGGAGATTCGCGATCCTCATTCGGGGTCGGTGTCTTCGAAGACGACCTCCTAAGCTCGAGCGGGGGGGACTCTGCGCTCGTGTTATCTCAGAGGTGATTTGCGACTCTTACGACGAACTACGCCGATGAGATCGATTGAGCTGTTCGAAGCTGCGACGCAGTCGTGACGTAGGACGAGAGATTATCATCGGCGTATGGGTCGTCCTACAACGTTGCGAGTGTTGTGAATGCCGTTACGATGTTGATGACTCGCGACGCCTGACTGAAAGCAGCAAAGGTTCCGCGTTAATTGCGAGTGTTCTGTTGACAACGGTGCGCTGTCGACAGTAATCCCAAGGTCGAACTCCGACCCTCGACACCCCCGCAGTCTTGGATGATGAACTCTCGCCTGAGGAGCCCATTAAACGAACTCATGGGGAGCGCGGAGACATGCGATGGAAAGCTTTTCGGAATTCCGGAAAATGCAGTCCCGAAAAATATAGGGAAATGAATACATACATGCTTCCTATACTCAAGTGATCGTGGGGTTCTCCCTGAAGGGATCGCTTCTGGAAATCTCCCGCGCTATGACACAGCCTCCCATTGGACGCGAGCGACAGCGTATCTAGGGGGAAGGGAAGATGCAGAACGGCAACGGCAAAAGTCGACAATTCGTTAGTCTCTCCGGTAAGCTTCATCGGGACATCGGTCCCCGACAGGCGAAAGGTTAGCTTGGCAGTTTTGCGCCTAACACACTTTGCACAGACCCTGCATTCGCACGGAATTGCTTCGCGCATCCGACTCAGTCCAGAGGCTGTCGGTCCTATCGATAAAGTGACCCTCGAGTTAGACAATTTTACCGGAGGCCTGATTCCGAATCTGTCTCCCGACGTCCCCGTGACCCACTCATCTGAGAGTTGCAGGAAAAATCGATCAACGGTCGGCTGACGACAGTTCCGAGCGTAAAGTGATTGTGCATATTTCCCTTGATCAAGTTTGCATCTCGCCTCTCCCTTCTCCTTTTGAAGACTCGTTTGGCAGACGACAACATCATCGATTTCTGCGAGGCGGTCCAAATAGCGAACTTTCATGTTGAGAGTGAACTTCGGTAGCCGTGAGCGATACTCCAAGCTTCGATGGTAAACCGATGCGATGGTCGCCCTGACATAGAGAAGAAGCCTCCGATCGCAACTTTGTGGCGGGGGTCCCCGATCAAAAGAAGCGTCTTGTGAGGTTCTCTCGACCGAGAGAATCCCAGAGTCTAGGTACCTGGGAGAGGATACTCTTTGAAGCTAACTGCGTCGAAGGGTTTCCTTGTATCAGAATCTCGGAACATGAGCATTATTGATCCGTCGAAGTTGCACTCCGCCTCGTCAAAGGGATCAGACTCTCGCCGTCGCGCACGGCATCAACTTTCGGCTCTTTGAGCTCTCGATTTTCGAGCGTTCGACGAGCTCGCCGGTAGTTTCCTGTCACGACGCGGGAATTCCCAAGCTCATCCCTGTGTGCTACCGGAACCTCGTCCCCTGAATCCAGAAGAACCAATCGGAAGGGACCAACTGGCAGAAAATTCAGAACGTGTAATACTCGGGCTGGTCTCAAGGCCTAGGTATTGTGCGTATTATGGCTACCACTCTTCTTTTATGTGAACATCGCCCCCCTCTTCCGACGATCGCGAAATCCTTCGTTTCCAAAGCTGGCCTAGAACCCATCAATTGCGCTAGACCACCATCGTACAGAGCAGAGAGAACATGACTTCATCGATCCGATACTTTCCAAGGTCGTCCCGAGAGCGCCCAAACGTGGCCGGAGTCTCAGGCTCTGAGGACGAGACAGTTCCGGTTGATCATCGGATCCAAATCGGACACGTATCCGGGTTTGCGCTCCCGCTCGTGTCCGATCCGAGCTTCGACTCGCAGCTTTTATTCGGACGGATTCCGCGGCGATTATATCGTCAAATCACACTTGAGTTTCATTTTCGAGGATTAGTATGTTCCTCATCTGCGACGTAACGATTTCGATGTCGGTACGGATCATTCTATCCATCAGAGTCACGTCGGGGGATCGGTCACTCGGCTGAAGCAGGATAAAATAATTCGGAGCCACCGAGTGACGTCTCACGAGCGAAAAAAATCGTGGAAGCGAATCAACTTCGCAGGCTCCATGAGCTTCATGCGCTGATTGCATATGCGCAGAATGAAGAATAATCTGCGCATCGTTCAGCTCACTCGCAGCTGGGAAGTGCTGTGAATGCATCCATCGCCGGAGAAACGGGCTCGGAACGAGTTTTCCTGGAACCTCGCGATCGACGTTCTTCGTTCGACGTTCCGTGGCGACGCCGACGCTGTTGTTGCGGCTCCGGATTCCGACACCATCGCAAGTCGAGAAACGATTCGGATTCCTCAACCGATCGATGGCTGCGAGCTAATCCGATTTTCGGAATCTCCGAATCTCCTCAGGACAGCTCTTCATGGAGACCGCTAGAAACGACGAGTCGCTCGATGATCATATATCGACGATACCTAATCGATACACAGTGGCGCGAAGCGCACTGTCTCTATTAAGACTTCAAATTAGGGGACCTTGCTCCAGGCCGAGCTCTCGTATCTCTCGTGAGGCGATTCTGCAAAGAAAGCGTGAATAATTCATGAAAGGAATCCGTGTTCCTCGGAGAAAGCGGAGGGGGTCTGACACGCAGTAGGCTGAAGCAGAATTGACTACAATTGTTTGCACGGTGGAGCGGCCTAGGATTCTCCTCTGCCAGCTTGTATTCGTCGAGTCACCGAAATAGGCTTTTGGCTGGCGCAATTCCACTATATTCGATATCTTGACCCACATTCGCCCGATCCCCGAATACCAGAGGGTATTCGCCCCGGAATCCGTTCGGTACGGGAAGCTCTAGCGAGATTATTCCGCCGGGAAAATATCGGATCGAGTTGCTCTCGCTGACGCGAACTCACTCATTTCCTAATTTCTTCCCTGAGGCGTATTGGCCAGCAGATTTGAAGCTCCGGAAACAACTTCCTCCACGAAACGCCTGAAATTTGACTCAGCCGTGCTGTGGGTCTTTGCGGATAATTTCGCCCAGCGTAAAAGCTAGCTGATACAATCTTTGGTGACACAGAACCAGTGAGGCGAGGTCGCTTGTTGCCGTGACGTGTGCCCACAGTGAGCTCCATGGAGCCTCATTCAAGATGATAAAGCTTTCCTCTGAAAGCCCTTCGCCATTGTTTGCGTTCGTTCGATATTCGTGCCGCTTCCCATTTATCCACTCCGAAACCTGCTCTGGTGACACTCTTGTATGGGATGTGTGTGGAATACCGTCGACCGCGTGACTTTACTTACGAATTCCCAAATAGGGGCTCTTAATACGGGAGCTTCACTCGACCGATACCGTCTCTTCTCTCACTGTTCGCCTGCGGCCGGGTATCGTCGTATTTGTGAGCTCAAGGCAGAAATCGACCCGAATAAACTGAGTATTTGAGGCTCGGCCGAGTCTCGCTGACCGAAGCTTTCCACAGAGAGCTGAATGGAATTCTTTCCGGAGAGCCCCGCACGCCAACCTTGAGAACTATACGATAGGGAAAAGTGTTTTCGAGCGAAGCGCGAATCGACCACAGAATCATCGATCGTGTTCCGCGGCCGCTCGCTCTTGAGCCTTTGAGTCGCGCGGTCCTGGCAGAAAACTGTAGCAGAAACTTCTCGGGTACCGCAGTCAATTCACCTGAGAGCTCTATTTGACGTCGGGGTCGAGAGATCGCGGTTTGTCGAGTGCCGAGTATCGAAGAATCTCGGGAGCGACTCTGATGTCACACGACGACGGTTCAATTTCCCCAATCATTAAGTACGTAGTATCTCCGGTCTCAAGTCCGCTCTGTAACGTCCTCACACGCACTCGCCGGCATCAAACAGAGCTTCCGCGCGCTCAGTCCGCCGAGTGAGAAAAAAACGTCTCCGCTAATGGAGAGAAGTTTGGCTCGTGATGCAGGATAAGCGAACTCTTTCGTGAGATCTCGCGTTCACAAAAGTCTCCACTCTGCCTGGAAAGCTCACCCGCAGCGGAAGCCACAATCAATTCCAATTTGTAAACGGGTCTGTGGAGAGTTGCCTGGACCTGTCGGGGAGAGTGGTTCACTTCCCGAGCTCAGTGGAAATGGTAAAACGGGGACAAAGAGCTCTCAACCGCGACGACGGACCTGGAATAGTCACAGCTCGGCTCTGTCAGTCCAACGGAGCATCTCCCGCGGATAGAGCGTCGGCTCCAAGTGAACGAAAAGCGAAGGCCGAGGTCCTCGGCGCAGGCGCATTTTCGGTCTGTGGAGTTTCCACTAGGACTCAGAGGTCGAGATAAAAGCTTCGCTAGCCTCAACTGTCCCCTGCTACAACGGAGAATAACCCAACCCGGATGTAGATGTTCGTGGGAAAGCGTTCTCTGGAACTTTAGCCGGGAAAACAAGAATTTCTAATGAATCCAATCCTGAAAAATGATCACCGCTCCGAGTTAGATAGCTCTGACAGCGGAATGAATACATCAAGGCCTTCCCATGAAGATAGCGATCTTGCGGCCCAACGTGGCGTCCCTCGACGGGCTTCCACGCGAGCGACGGTGTGATTCGGAGAGCTGTGAAACGCGAGGATCAATCTCTATGGATCGGAGATTCGATCGAATCGAGATTACTATGTGGCTGCCCGTAGCATTCTCACCTGAACCTTAGATCGAAGACTTCATCGGATTAATTTGTTCAATGTCGGTTTGAGCTCCGGGCAGCACGCCTGAGTCTTAAAACGTGTTCATTCTTCCACGCTGCTCGGCAATAATAATCCTTCCGAACGATTCGCGAACGGTTGGGACCTCTATAGTTCGTTGCCGGACATCCCAACATTCCCCGGGAGCTGGCCATAGGGTGGAGCCCCTTGTCATACATTCTTTTGGTCCGGAAGTCTGCCTTTCGGAGTGGAGCAAACGAGAGGACAATGCAAAGCTCCAAGGCGAGATGCTCGCGCTGCGCCGAAGGCTCCACAATAGAGAAGAATAATCACTCGGTGAAGCGTCCAAGATCTGTCCGTAATTTTCCAAGACCCGCTTATAGAGGAGACGCTCGGGCATTTTTCTCCACCAGCCGGCTCCGAAGTGCAAGATATCCACTCACTGCAGAAGTGTCCGAAAGGACCGAGGATAATCGGGGGCGGATTCCGAGAATTCAAAAAACATTTAATGACGAGTTGATCGGCTCCGACGAATCGATTCTGGAGTGGCGAGTGGAGGCAATGATAACCAATGAGATCTCAATGAAGGCCCGAAGATCGATGCTCGTGTGTTTCCATTCCTCTTCCATCTCCCATGGATGAGGAATGCCTTCCCGTCCAACATTCACCAGATCTGAGTGAGTGAGTCTAGATCAAGCGTCCGGCAAGCTGAGGAATCTATTTCAGCATCAGTCTGGGAACGGTGTTCTCATCGACGGAAAAACGGCTCGAGAGCAGAGCCCTTGACGTCGGATTACGACGTACGAGCGTTCGGCGAGAGGCAAAAACTGGTCGAGGGATCTAATTAGATCGATGCGACTCGTTCCAGCGACCGACGCGGAGATCTTGCCAGCTGTACGGGAAATTCTCAAAAATGCGCCGGTGGCTTGATCAAAGAAGTCGAGACGTGCTCCGAGTCAAGTACGTGTGTACGGGATACGGGATCTAAGCGCGCAGAGATCCTGTAGGGGAAGAAGGGCACGGTGCTCGTTTGAGAAAAAGTTCAGAATACTTGCACCGTGTGGACCCTTCTTGGAGCGATCAGACTACGCTTGAGAAGCGGGCCGGGGAATATTGGGGGCGTCGCAATATTGCTGAATTCCAACTGCCGTGCCTCTCGTAGCCTAATGAGATGGAATGAGCTGGTGGGCTGATGAGCGCGAAAAGGTTTCGGTCGCAGCGCTTCCAGACCTCGCTCACAGCCTCGAAGCCGGTGGGGAGCCGACGAAATTCTCGGTAATTAGGCAAATCAGCTCGAATGGATTGATGCGAGATATGCGAGTATTAACTTCGATCGTCTCGAACGTTCCGCCGCATTTGGCGGCGGTCGTATGAATATGTCAATAGCTCTGGTGGACCGAGTCTCGTCATCCTTGTTCCACGCCACGGGACTGTGCCTCGCGTCGAGCCTGCATTGGCTGAACTTCAGAGAAGGAGCTCGGCCAAAATCCCTGCGTCGAATCGCCAACATTGGGGCTGAGAAGCGATCGACGAGAAGTCGAACGCGGGAATTCTCAAGACCGCCGAGGGGCTACATCATTGACTTTATCATCGAACTCGGGAGAGGGTTCCAACCCCGAGGATTTCGGATACGGAACCTGTTATCATATGTTGGTCACGGGGTCCAATACCTCTCATTGGACTTCTGCTCCTACATAGTTTTGAAGTCATGCAAATCTATCCCATCAGCATCATCGTCAACTTTGCATCGTTATGGCGATCCGAACCGCCGTAACGATGCAAATTCACGAGTGAGCTTCGTCCCCAAAGTCTCGCGGGGAACAGTGCAAGCTGTCTGTGTCGACGCTAATCTCAAGTTGACTGGGATCGGCTAAGGTCTCCGAGAGGGATTGAGGTCAAGAGATCGCCGTCGGGGATCTGAACAGATCAGTGCGTCGGATAATCTCTAGCCGAAGGACCGGGGTTTGGCGGCGAGATTCGAGGTGAATTTCGCATATTTCAGGACAGACCCGAGAGTTTGTTTGGTCCTCCCCCGCCCCTCGAGCCCCGTCGCGTCGCTCGACCGATAATGTGGGAGAATTTCTCCCAGAAGATGAATGACGATTCGATCTGATTAGGAGGATAATTAATCCGTGGCATACCCCACGGATCGGACGAAGTGTTCGAGACAATTGGGAGCATCCCCTGTCACAGAGCCCGAACTCCCGCGTGGGTGCATATAAGGGAACCGAGACAGCGAGTGAACAAACGAGGTCGAAGTTGTCCGCGGGTGGCCTGCTCAAGATGAAGCCAGCTCGTCTCGCCTAGGGGTTGTCTGGCTGATAGCAGTTGACTTCCGCAGCGACAGCCCGGTCCAGTGGTCAGCGTGTGACCAGCTCCTGCAGTGCGAAACGTTGAGTCGGTTTGGAGGCTATTTTTCGAGTGCAAATATGCCGTTCGGGTTGCTGGATGCTTCTCGGCTAGAGGGGTTCGAATCTCATGGTTCATGGTCCACCGATATTTCCAGGCTACAAAATATCGAAATCAATTTTGCGGCCGCTCGGGCGATCGAGGTGGCAATCAGCGTTTCCACCCCGATCGGCGAAACGCTTCCCCCTGTACGTTCGAATGAAGTACGGCGGACCCAAGGGGAACTGAAGCCTACTCACGGGCAATTTCAGCTCCGGCTGGTAGGTACGGTGTGCTCGGTCGCAACGCCATATTAAAACGATTAGCATGATAAGTTCGTCTCACGATACTCTCAAACGTTGCTCTACATCTACAATTCGCCACAAACAGCTGACTTGTGCGAGAGACGTGCGTAGAGTCGCTCTGGCAAGAGCGAACTCGGCGAGAAGTCGACAAGCATCTACATACCGAGAACTTTTCTCCGGCAGCTCTCTCCGATCTCGGCAGTTGATCACTCACCGTGACACCTACGCGAGAGGGTTCCGAAATCGGAATCTCCTGAAGTTGATAGAGCAAAGCTGTTTCCCCCCAGTCTAGCTCATAATAAGTAGTGTATTGATATCCTCACATGAGAATTTCGACGGGAAGAAAATTTTTGAGGGACCGGCCTGTCGGCCCACCTCCACGTTTTCGCCGGAAGCGCCGCCTGCGACAGAAAGCTCGTCAGATATCAGATTCCACGCCGGATGTTGCCCGGCAGGGGTGTGAGGTTGCTCTGCTCAGCTGTTTGCTCAGCAACTATGAGTGTCGCCCCGCGACCGTATAGCGCTTTGAGCTCCTTGTGATGGAGGTCGGACTCGCTTACGACCTTGGAATGTTTGGTTCAGTTGTAATCAACCCGATGTGACTTTCAGATTATTACTTGAAGCATCGATACATTGGTTTCCCGTCGGCATGCTCGCTCGCCGGCACATCTTCTCGCTCATGGACTTGGGTCGCGGCCGCGTCGTAGGAACAAAAGACCGCACGACCGCGTTATCCGATGGCTAAGGAAATCTGTCGCTTGCGCGGACAAATCACTTACTTGCTTGCTCGGATCGAAAGATCATCCTTCCGTATGGATTAATCTCCCTGCGAAGGGTCGCCCCCGGCGTTCCTCGATGAGCGACAAAATATCGCAAGGTTCGAGGTGATAATCGCAATCATCCGCTTTGTATTCAGGCACATCGGTAGATACGATCGGCTTGACTCGGAACCTTTCGGGAAGATCGTCGTCATGTTCGGAAATCGATGGGCTCGGCGGAAATTGAATTTTTGTACGACACTGGCCGGATGGCAAACACGACAAGTTGGTGATTGCGCCACTGTGAGGTCAGCGGCATGGGGCTCGCTCCGTCACTCGGTCATCTAAATATGTACGAATGCACACATTCAGCGAGATCCGTCCGTCACGCTGATTAGAGTCGAGTCGCGTAATGAATAGCTTGTGATAAGAGGCTTGCAACATAAATGCTCACTCCGTCTGCCGTAGCTCTAGTGCACGAGGCTCGAGGGAGTGGTTCCATCCTGTTCTGAGTGCAGCGTCTAAGCGGGAGCTCCTGCTGCCTCGCCGTGGTTCTGCCGAGCTCGCGGTCGTATAGGTGATCGCTAGACATTCGCCGGCTCATCTGGCGTCTCCTGCATTCGGATGTTCGCAGAACGAACCCGCGAAACCAGCGAGGGGTCTTCCCTAGTGGACCGATGAGCAGAGCCTCGCCGCTAACACTTTCTTCATAAACACACTCGACCTGGGCTCTTCCATCATCGGTTCTCGAGTTGCTAAAATGGATTATGTCGGAATGGTACGATTAGGCTTCGTCCCCAAGCCACGCTATTCCGGAACAGGTGATTCATCCTGAATTCTCCAAACAATTGGGTTCGAATTCTCAGGCGTTTCCAGGACGGGAACTCGAGGCTCTGTTTTCCGTGAATAATCGATCGGGTCGATGGACTCGCTCCGCGCCGAGATCGAAAGGGCCCAGTGCCAGGATCCCCCCCATATATAAAACGCTAAGTCTGTGTGTCACTCTGTCTGTCTGTGGACAAAAATCCTCACCGATTCCGACCAAAACGTCTGTGAAGCACGGACACCCCCTCCCATTGCTTGAAAGCACATCACCAGCTCGAACCTCATTTCGACACAGAAGTTATGCATCTATTCAAAAAGATCTTCTTGATGATCTGGAAATTCCGCCCGATCTGCCGCCGCTACCGTGACGCGG
This sequence comes from Galendromus occidentalis, assembly GCF_000255335.2. Taxonomy (NCBI): domain Eukaryota; kingdom Metazoa; phylum Arthropoda; class Arachnida; order Mesostigmata; family Phytoseiidae; genus Galendromus; species Galendromus occidentalis. The sequence goes on from NW_003804563.1 coordinate 89,527, forward strand.
TCGCCCCTTGCGCTCGCGCCAATGCGACGGAGTTCTGTTCTGCCTGCGTTCGTTTTCTGCGCTATAGTCAATTTTCCATTTCTACCATTCCGGGAATATTCCGAAGAGTGAATTTTCCATTTCTAGCATTCCGGGAATATTCCAATTTTTACGGAGATATTCATACGGACCCATGGCCCATTCCGTCCGGAGTATCAGTTCAAACCCGATAATCCCTATGGAAATGACGGACAATTTTAATTCTGCGCTCCGTCTCCTTTGCCGCCGCGCCGGCGCGGCCGTTCCCGTTTTGAGACGCCAATGCGGATCTACGCAGAAATAGGCTCGAGTTCAAGATTTGCTCGATCGATTGTTTGCTCATCTTGGGGGTTCAATTGACTGTTCGGAATAGCGTTCAAGACTTTTCCGGTTGTATAGTGATATCATCAGGATTATCTATGGCGGATTTTCATGACGAAGATTGCGAGCCGACGAGTTTTAGAAACCGTCAGAAGGTGGTTAGTGCCAAAGCCCAACAACGAAATCATTTTTCTCATGGAATTGAGCGCATCGCGACAAACCGCCGCAATTCCTGATGGTGGATTTGCCGCTGCCTTCAACCTACGAATTCTCACCCGCGCAATCAGCTCGGGATTCCCGTTTGAGTCCACATTAAGGAGCGCGGCTGAAGGCCGCGTTCCCCAGGGCTGGTGTTGAAATAATTTCGTTCCGTCACACTCAGATGAAAGTGGTTGGAAGCCGACGTTTCTGAGCCGTTTGGAGCATCGGAGGACAGTTGGCTCACACGGCTCCAGGTCGCCACAGTGTCCTCGAACCCTTGACCAGAGAAGGGCTCTAGCGGGTCTCTCGGCAAACAGCCGGTATCAACTTGCAACACGACCCTGGCTTCTGCAACCGGAAGCTTGTGCTTCAACTTCCGATCCGCTTCTCTTATTGTGCAGATGTAGGGGGATCGGAATGAATGAGCCCCACATAAGCCTAAATGGAAAATGGGGGGGGATCCGTTTCACCGCATTCGATTCTGCTTCTCATTCGAAATGCAGGGACTCGGATAATTTTGCAAGATAAAACGTGAGTGGGATCGATTTCCATTCTGGTGACTGTCGCACAACAACAAAACTAAGCTCCATGGGTGTTCGGAAAGACTCACTTTTCCTCCACGTGTTTCCAGAGCACAGTGCACGCTGTCAGATGCCTTGATTCCACGTTTTCCGTCGAAAATCTCTATTCGCACGCACCGCTGATGAGCACCACCCGGCTACTAGGTCTGGAGTCCGATCCCTGCGCTGATGCACTCAGAGGGACCGCGACTCTCCGAGTGAGGTCCCTGTTGGGTGAGGGAATCCAAGAGGAAGGGCACAATGCGCAAACCCACACCTGGAATATACCTGCTGCAGAATGTTTCTACAGCCTGATCGGGCAGTTCAAGTATTCTCGAAACCTTGGCAACGAAGGAGCGGTCGGCTGTATCAACGACGGACACTTCAGAAACTCAGTATTTCGCTGCAGTTCCTCTTCGTGGAGAACAACGGAGTATCTCGGCAACTCGTCGATGCGCAGAAAAAAAAGAATTGAAATCAGTGGCGATAAATTTTGAATATTTGTTTTGGCGTCTCGGGATGCTAGCTCGTCCTGGCGAAGGGTAATTCTCAGAAAAACAAAGACGGGGTATAGGTTGTCCAGCGCAACTCATTATAATCTCCTACTCTCCTTGCACGAGAGATGCCGACATCGACCTGGAATCGGAAGGTTTCCGCTCCGTTGGCACCCGACCGAGGTTCCAAGTTCCGGCCTCATCCCAACAATCCTACAGGTGTCGACGGAACGTCATAATGTGGTTATTGATAAGATTTATCAGGACTCCTTTGACCCGACCTCATACATCGTCAACAGATGGCCCACTCACGAAAGAGTCTGAGCTCCTCGGAGGAAATCGAACAGCCGTAGTCCATAGCCTCGCATTCATCTGAAGACTACAATAGGACCCTCTAGTCTCGGGCTTTTCAGACAGTCGGTTGCAGTCGTCCTCGCAATGCACGGAAGCCTCCGACACACAATTCCTTGTCGATGGAGCCTCTTTCCTGATCCAATGCAATATACAAATTGCTGAATACTCGATATCCTTCCCGGAAATGATGGAGACTCTGAATCAGGTTCTCAACTCCTAAGAATCTTCCCCCGAGCTGCTCGCCGAGTGAGGGGCCTTTGCGCCGCGGTTTCCGTGCCGCTCCTGGAAACTCGATGACCGTCGCGGCCTACCTAACTCTGCTCAAAGGAATTCCGCGCGGGAATTCGTCTCAAACAGAAAGAAGCATAGATTTCTCCGTTTCCGAATTCCGAACCGGCATCAGGTGGGTAAAAGCACGGTCATGGCCGTGGTCTGGGGTCAGATCAGGGAAATTCAATTCAATCAGGCGACCAGTGCTGAGGAGTCTCCAACGTTTCCCTGGTGGGCGGCTTTTGCCAACCGCACTGGCAATACAAGCCGGTGAACCCAACATGTCGATGGCTCGCAAAGCATGATACGGAGCGGGTACTCCAGCTTTTCGGACAGCTATGAATCCGAAATCCCTCTACTGCAGTGAATAGGAAGCGATCGCGAGAAAGAAGAAGGGCAGCGGAAATGTCATCGAATCCGGCGTTTGGAATTCGGAAAATATTGCTTTCGATGCCGAATTGCTTCACCTAGTTGAAAACCGATATCTTCAATTCCTCCAAAATATGAATCGTCATCAATGTAAAAGCTGCAGCGTCAGAGGAATCGGAGAGGTCTCCCGACAATTCCGGAATCAACCTCTCCAGTCTGTAGCGGTGCGGTGTCCCAAGCCCGAGCGAACTTGACTGAATTGGATCTTCCCTCTGATCGGAATCGAGAATCTCCTTCCGAGACTACCATGCAATCGACAATTTTTTCTAATTCCATTGAAGTCCTCGGATTTCGCCGGAAACCTTCGCTACGTTAGGAGCTCGTTCTCATACGAGAGATGTGCCCGCGTCCGTCTGAATTCGACGAATTGAAGCTCGACTCCGATTCGATCGGAATAGTACGCCCTGAGTTTTGCCTTTTCCGGACTCTGCTCGCGAAGGTACTGATAAGCGTCAGAATTGACAAGGGCCTATTCGGCGCTGGAGGGAATTCGCCGTTCCGCTGCCGAGGTAGTGAGTGGTTTCAATCCGAGTCGCAATGATCGAGCCATAAGATTCCGCAAGCGAATAAGATATCCGTCACCACATCTGCATTGAAAGTGAGGCTGGTTGAAGACATCAATGGTCGCCGAAGGAATTAGGTGAACGGTATCCGCTGATCGGGCATCGTGTGACTTCCATTGGACAGTACGTCTGCATGCCATGGAGTGTTCCCGCATGCCATGTTCAGTCTCCCCGCGTGCGAATACCCATCTCGAGCCCGAGATGATCGTCTTCGTCCTCCCTTCGCTTCTCGCGTCAAGCGTCTCTATCAGAGAACGAACTCCCACTAAGACCATTGAGAATGGATGCTCATAGACGCCGCACCGTCACGCAGCGAGCTCCGAACATAAAACGGAAAAACCTTGGAGCTGTTACAAGGAGGTTCTTACCCGGCTCTTTTCTTCCACCTCGGACCGTAAATCCCTGAAGGCCCCTCGACTGCTCCTCGGGGCGGACTAGCATGTTGTTGAATATACACGGCTTCGGGGCTCCATTCGGGAGGGGGCATAGAACATTGGGAGCGGGGACTGGCTCATTCAAGCTTCTCGATGGATACTTCAAAGGGCACAGAAGGTCAAGCGATCCATCTTACTCCCGTTCCCGAGCCTCTGGGCTTTACGTTCTCGTGAGCCTTGAGCCATACCAGACGGGTCATTTTGTGATTCGAGATAGATGAAGTCATCTATTCTGGACTCTCTGGCCGGGGACAATTTCATCCCGGAGTAGGACCAGCTAGAGATCATCGGTTTATTAAAGAATGAGGAAATCGATTCAGAGGAAAGACATCAAGCGAGCAAGATCACGAGGCGAAGCCTCGACTAAACGCTCCTATGCCCCTTGGAACGGAGATCGAAGTTCCTGGAGCATGGAGGAGCGAAAACACCGAAAACCGAAATGGCTCGGGGAACTCGAGCGAGAGAAGACAGCTTCTTCTATAAACATCTTTCTAGCGAGTAATGGATTGTTCTCCCGACTCGCATCGTGACCACGACGGTAATGGAAAAGTCATCCCCTCCGAGGTTGGTTCAACGCGACTGCTTCCCCTATGGCTTCGCTTCTCGTAGACTACCGTCGCGGCCATCGCATGTCGACTCTGCGGAGGAGAAACGGATTCCAGACTCTCAGTGGCGTTGGCGTACCACATGGAGTCTTGTGAGAGCCGGGTCATCGCGAGATCTCAAGAGAGACCCTCTCTCTCTCCCCGCCTCGCACGACATTGATTGCCTTGCATTTTTCCTTCCAGAGGTCTGTCTGATGGCCGCCCCCATTGAAAAAAACCCGATGATTTATGCGGGAAGGGGCGCGCCGATCCCCCAATCGCAGGAATTGTATCGACGATTTTTGCCGGTCTCCACATGCTCTCCGTGGCCGCTGTGGTCGCGGACTTGCTCAGATTTCTCTCATTAGCATACAGAAGTTGGACGCTGACTTTTTATTGGCTACCGCATAGCGATTGCGAGTCCCAGCGACTCGAATGGGACTACTTTGACCTTTACATAGCCTGGTCGGATCATCGGATCTGGAATTCGATGAGTCCGTCGAGCGGGATCGATCGCACATATGTTTCGGACTCCAAGTTATTTCCATAAGGAGGCAAACCTATCGTGGAGTCAGAGTTCTCGGGATTCTCCTCGGCCTCCCGATAGGCAGAGTGTCTTCAAGCCTCACACTCACAAGAGTGCATGAATTCCCCAATCTGGAGATGATTTTCTTGGGGACACTCCAATCGTGCTACAATGAGCAGCGGTGAGCTGCTTTCATTATTACTGTACCCTCAGTATCTTCTAATCAAGACTTGCTGGTGACTCACTGAGGCGCAGCTTGAGAGAAGGAGATTCGGGAAACGTCTTGACTAGACTTGTCAAACAAGAGCGTTTTCCACGAAGACGCTATTGGGTCGCTGGAGAATGCAGTCCAAACAACTCGCTCGACTGCAGGGCAGAGCCAACACTGGAGAGTACTTCCAGATTAAACTTTCCGTGAATTGGTATGCTGGGAACCTCGGACGGAGACCTCTTGGCCCTTGTACGACGACACTCAAGCGCTAGCATTCCCGATGTATTCCAGGAAATGTACAATTTATCCAGAAATTTCTAGGGTCGCTATCTGTTTCGGAGATCAACTTGAGGCTGTAAAAAAATCGAGAGTCGAAACAGGACCGTTGCCGGGAATGTCACTTCAGGTTCGCTTACGCGTCGTCGAAAGCTGAGCCGCCTCAGACTCTTGCCATTCCTCCCGATTTCGATCTCCGCTCGTCAGGGAAGATGAGCCCCCCATCTTCAGATTTTTTCTGAAATGAGTCATGAGTTCATGAGGTATCTTCCATCTCCCATACCCACATCTCGATGCGTCCTTGATGTAGAATCATTCACGGGGGTGAAATCGCTCCCGGTGAGGCAAAGCAATGTCAGGGTTGGAAGAACGTGACGCAATGAATTTGAGGAAAATCTGCCGTGATCGTTCCCCCGTAACAGCTTCTTCGGCTCGCAAAACCCATACTTAAATGTGATTATGATCTCAATGAAGAATGGTGTGCAGGCAGGAGTGACCTCCACCTGCAGACGGAAATCTTCTGTCACGAAGCTCTCTCGGATGATTGAGGGTATCCCGAATTCGGTCATTAGCCAATTCTTGATTCCATCCGTTCCGATCGGGATCTGTTCTTATGGCCGGAACATTAGTGGTGACAGCTCGACTGCTCGAAGTCCGAGAGGAGCTGAATCGTTTCCCAAGGCCCGTAACAATATGTCGCCCGCGTTTATGAATGAAATATCGTTTGCTACAGGCTGCGGAGGGTCTGAGAGAGCCCGGGGGAGACTCAGGTTGATGAGAAATAACGGCTCGGCCGGATTGGCCGGCAGAGCCTTGATCCCCGTCGGGTAGCAGGAATCGAGGAGTCTAACATTCGCAGCATGACCCTCTTCCCGAGACGGAACGCTCGTGACCTATGCATTAGGAAGCATCCGAAGATACTTCGTGTTGAAATATCAAGCACCCTCCAAATATGGTGCATATATTCCTGGACGCGGGACTTTTGACAAACACGTAAGGACTCCCGAAAGCATTGTGAAAGTCCGCGAGAGTCACGGGTCTAGATTTCGCTTCGATACGACTCTTTGCAATGCTTTGCAACGAGCTTCCCTCACCCTTCAGAATCATCGAAACTCTTGTTAAGTATCTCGCCGGTCCGCGTAGAGGAGTATCGAGCCATTCAGAAACCCATTTGTACCGACCCCAGCACTGCTTTTGAGGGGAGGAACTTCGGGGAGCCTTCGGACTCTAAGCCTTGACCATCTCTTCTCGCATACACCTTCGGCTGCCGCGCCGGCCGAAAAAGTCGTCTACACTTTCAAAGTCGGTGCCACATGAACAACATAGAGGGATCGTGATTGGCTTGATGATTTTCGATAACAGCTCGCATTTCTCGGATAATCTCCACGCAGAGAACCTCTCAATAGTTTCATCCTGTACAGCGGAGGAATTTTGACCTGCTGTCATCGAATTAAATTGAGACTTCGATCTCGATGGGAAATGGCGATATTTCCACGAAGTCCAATCCTTTGTGGCCTTTTCGAGGTGCGCTTTCGACCCGCTTGAGAATGCTTCACGACTGCGGACGATTCGGATCGCCCCGTAGTCTGAAATTAGGGGGAAAGGGACACGTTCCCTCCAGGGGCAGAGAAATCTCTACTGAGTGAGACACGTGACGTTGCGTCTGATGTTCTTGAGATCAGGAGGGCATCGAAGCCGGTCACGTCCTTCTGCTTTTACCGACGCCGCGCCGTCGACCCTCGATCTGTGCTCAAAGCATCGAAAAACTGAAGGACGCGACCTAATAGAAACTTGCGGGACAGCCATCAGGCTGCGTCGGCGGAGCTGCGGGAACCACTGCCGAGGGAACGGATCCGAGAAACAGCAGAGGGAGCGAAGCTCAGACGTACGCGTCGGAGAGAACCGCTGCGTTCCGAAAGCAGCACGGAACATTTGATCGCTCCGATATTTTACCTTTCCGATTGGGAATGTTTCTCCGATAGAGTCACCTTCGAAGTAGCTGCGGGGGAATCCCGAGCAGCATATCGTCGGAGAATTCCGTCCAGTTCGCGAATCGTTTTCTCTCGATCGGATTCCTTCTTGACAAACTGTCAACTCCTGATTCCATCCGGTGTGGGGTTCCCCGATAATTGGCTTCGATTCGGGATATAGGGGGACGAATCTGAAGAAGAGCCAACTCTCGGTTCGTCAGCGGAAACGCCGGGAATCATGGGGAAGTGTCAATAGGAGTGGCTGCGGTTAATAGCAAAAATACGGCTGAAGTTCAAACTCTGCGGCTGACGAGGCACTACGACTTCAGCCTCCCGAAGATGAGCGGTTCTCTCAACCGAGCGGAACGCAGTTCTGGTTGCACTCGGAAGTTCCGTCGTATCTTAATACCTAACATAAATCCTCCTCGATCCCTGGTCTAGCCCGCGGCCGATAGAACGCTCTCATGGACGGATTTCATCGAAGCCTGACAAGTAAACATTCTCTTTCTTCAATAATAATCCCAACTTCGGCGACTGCTCCCCATGGAAAAGTTCGAAATTCGATTTTTCGCGAACCATAAGCTGACTGACGCTAATACGTCATACTATTCATGGTTGGGCTTGGGAATTTCGATAAACATACCCATCTTCGTAAACCGGGATTGAAGAAAGAGAATGTTTACTTGTGAGATGCCCGTCTCGGTACTCCTGGAAAATTTCGGACTTCTGCTCGAGGACGTTCCATTCGAAATAAAGCGGTTCCGATGATTTGGAAGTCGCGGTTTCCTTATCCGTTCCCGAGTCGGGAATTTTGGAGCTTTCTGAGCTGAGTGCACCGGCTGCGAGACAATCTCATTGTTCATGATCCCGACCGGGAAGGACACGAGAGGCCACCTGAAGGCGCAGCGTTCCGGTTCAGAGGGAAACTTTTTTTCATCCACAGGCAGGGGCAGCCTACTCCTCGCCGATCGCGATACGAGACGATGGAGCGCCATCAAATCCATGATATCAAGGATTGTGTATTGTATTCGAAGCCGTGATCTTAGGGCTTCCTCGATAACGGCATGCCGGATACGCCGATTGCCGCGGTTTCGGCATGGATCGGAGGGAGGCTGTGTTCAAACCTCGGGACGGGAGCCCTGCGAATTGAGCTTCCCCGTCGAGTTCCTGCGAGAGCTCAGGCTCCGATCCGGGGATCGGCAGAGAGCATTCCGCTCGGAAAGGTCGGACTCCATTATCCACCTCCGGTGTCGATGACAATCCACGCCGAAAGATGCTTCAAGTCGACTCGAATGACGGGGGAGAAATTCTGAAACTTCAATCGTAGTCTGAGAGCCGCCTCCGCTGGCGCGTATCAAAAAAATGACCAACGCATTTTAGCCCAGTTTCATAACTCGTCTTGATCTGAGAGGAAAGTTCCGTTTCTGAATCTGTACTCACTGACACGTGTCTGAGATTGCTACATCTAGACGTCAAAAATGATTATTGGTCGCAGAATTGTGAACGGAAAGAGACGTAGGCAAGCGGGCGCAGCGGGTTTCAGCGATTTCAGAAAGCCCAGATCTCAACTAATTTGGCCAAGTAAGCACCCTGAACGGCGATCAAGCCATTCTCAGAAAAGCTACGTGAGGACCGAGAACTGCTCACCCCCCTAGATGCTATCGAGCTCTTCAGTCTCGAGCCCGTAAGCGTCGATTACCCTCGGAGGCTCCTCGTAAGTTGGAACCCTCCGACCAACAGAAAGGTTCCCATTCATCGATAATACCTCAGGTTTACAATCATGCTGCGCCGTACGCCAGAATACGTTCTATAGTAGAATCCTCAATCTCCTGGCATCATTTGCTGTTTTAGCGACTACGTCCAGGACTGAACTCGCGACCGAAACTCAATGGAACATTCCAATCAGAAGAATATCTTGTGTTCACCACCCAGGGGGAGGAATGCCGAATTTCCTGCTTCCTGGAAGAAAAGTCCCTACTCCCTCACTGATTGATTCGACCGGGGACGGATGCGCCCAGAATGAGCGGCGTTTTCTGCAACGCTCCTCTCTGGGGGCGATGGACTCGAGCGACCCTTTTTCCGTTGAGCGTGAGTGAATTTCTCTGTCCGTCCATCTATCTGGCAACCCATTCGTCGGCGGTCAGTGGAAATGATTGCGGCAGCGGGCGTTGGAATTTCTCTGCCGCCGGAACCAATTAGCTCTGTTACGACCGAGCAGATCAGAGTCATGACAAACGGCGGCCGAAGTTTCTCCGTTCCTATCATAAGAATCGACAGAGCTTCAGTATGTGGCTACTCTGTGCTTTTGTAAGTAGTCCATTACGACTTACGGAAAGCGCTGATTCGTTGACGGCAGCTCGACGACGATGGCGTAGTGTCGACAGCTGCCGCAGCCTCACAGTTTAAACAGGCGGAACACAATATGTTTTTCTTCGCTTTGTTTTTCCCTCGGTGGTATCCGTTCAATTCCGAAAGTCAGCGTCAACGACGAAACGGGCGTTTAAAGGGCTTTCGGTGAACTACTTGTCTAGCCTTCGAATGTCCACGCTCCGGATGAAAAAATTGATTAAGTTCTAATTAATATGAGCACCGACACGTTACCCGAGACCGTCCGGCTTCAATAAGAAAGTGCATATCTGGAGTGTGATCGAGACTGACGGATCGCTCCACTCTATCACGCCGCGATGAGTTTCATCGTCGAGCTAGACACCAATCGGCTTGCCATGAAATCATAGATTGATAAGATCCTGAACGGCAACGGACTCCCACGCTTCGAGCGACAAGGCCAACTACCGGGCTCGCCGAGCTCGCCCTCACCAATTAGTCATTCAATCAATATCCTCTCCCATTTTGATTGGCTTTCTGGTTCTCCGCCTGTCCGCATCGCTCTCCCCCCCCCTCCCTCGCACCCTCCCTATCTCCTCCTCTGCGGTGCCCAACCCCTTGCACGCTTCTGGACTATCAGGGAGAACCGAAGAGCGACGACTCGAAGCTCCGCGGACTCTGCAGGCTTGACAGAGGAGAGGCTCGAACCTCCCGAGTCCCAGTGAGAGTTTCGCGACGTTTGTCCGAGGTTTAGCAAAGGGGGCTGATAGTGAAAGCACTGGGAACGATCACGTATACGTCGGTCACGTCCGCTGCAAGGAGCAAAAAATCGTCGTTGGACAGCCACCGCCGACTCGACTCTCGACTGTCATTGCCAAGGTTCCGTAATCATTAAGCGAGCGGGTTGTTGTCCGGCTGTGTCCGGCGGATCGGCGGGCAACCGGCTCCCCATTCAAGCAGCAGCAAGAAGCTGTTCAGCGGCTGACCAATGGACCCTCGCCCGCGACAACCACCGATGACGTTGTCCACCGGCACCAAGCGACGGAAACGATCCGTAATCGAAGGGTCCTACCGACTGACCGCGTGAGACTGACGTCAAAATTAGACCGCGCCACGACGCTTGTTGCCGGTGGCATCCATTTCAAAACAAGCTGTCTACTTACGAGTAGCGGATCCCGCCCCGGAATGCCAAGAGCGATAGAGCGCTTTCAGCCGTTGGGAAGATGGACACTTTGAGCTTCGATACTGAAGTTATCACGGCTTCATTGACCTTGAATTTTTCCTGGGCTGGAAATCTGTGATTTGGAGTCGTGGCTTGGCCTCTGAGGCCAATACAAGAAGTTTCGAGAATAATAAATAATACACACATCATTCCAGGAATATGTCTGGGACGAGTCTCCTCGACGACTATTACGGGAGCATGCCCTCATCCAACTTGCTTGGTGATTCACCGACGAAGACGTATGCATGTGCGCTGTTCTCGAGTGACTCTATCGAGAAGCGGGGGAACTCGGAGTGCTCATGAATAAGGGTGCGTCGTTGGTCGAATCTGATGACATCGAGTCGTGGCTCGCTTCTATATTTAGCCGATCATCGTGGTCACCACCTAAACAGATAATAAGTCGGGCATGTCGGTGCAGAACAGTCCGCGTCTTGGACACACGCACGAGAAAAAACGGCCCGGACCTCTGCGAACGATTCTTGTGTAACATAATAGTCGTCTCTGGGTTCTTGGAGCCCTGAGGGATGACGTTGACAGCTCGCTTTCTGAACCTGGGTCGTTGGTGAAATTCTCCGGGCCTTACAGCAGATCCGAAATAACACTGACATAATCTTGGAGGATTGGCGTCGGCTCATTCTAGCAAATTACACGTGCAGTGAATAGACCGAGAAGTCATTCGACTCGGAACGTCGAAACAACGGGGAAAAATACGTCATATGTCTCTTAGGCTCAACGTGGGTTCATGATTTTCTGTGAGCCTTAATCGTTCCAGCGTTCGGCCGCTCAGAATCGAACCAAGAGCTCGTAGACTTCGATGCAGAGCTCGAACCGTAGCCTCGAGAAGAGGAACGAAAACACCACCGACGTCGCAGGTGGTAGAAAGCATCGTCTACAAAAGAAAGAGTCCACGGCGGCTCCCAATGTAAGCAAAAAGCTGTTTTCTAAGTTTCCGCGGAATCGTAATGGAGCGCACAACCGGCGTAAAAATTCGAATACTTTTTCTAGAACGTTATAAAAAGTACTCTCTTTCTCCCGAAAACAAACAGGCATCTCAGCGACGTCGACTAACTAAACAGTCACAGGTGGGCCGGATCCACAAACAATGCTCCTTTGGATAAACGCTGGTTTTCGGGCCTGCGTCTATTCTTGTTCCGACAGAGAGAATTATGAAGGACCGCGACAGTGTGAAATGAGATAAAACATAAGAAGTCAAGGCAAGCTTAGATGACGATATTACACCACAGGACGCTATTAAGAGCGACTCGGAGCGTCTTCCAAGACGTGGAAGAGCGTTATGGATTTAGAAGCGGTGTGGCTCGATTCACAATTCCAGCTCCGACTAGATTCTCGCTGCGAGGCTCCGAGCCCACAATTCTTTAGGCAAAATACGTGATGCAGTATAGTCCGCCCAATGGCACAACATCGGGACCGATCCGATCCTGTCCCGTATATGTAGGCGGTCCGATTAGTTGGGCCGAATTCACTTGGGATACGTGCTTCTAGTATGCGCATCCTGCTCCAGATGAGCGGATGGCCCGATTATCCGGCGGTCGCCCCCAGTAAAGTACACTGTGCGAAAAATTCCAGAATATCCAGCGAGAGAAATCACGAGGTACGAACGACGGGGATCGCGGAAGTGCTCCGAACTGCACTCAGTCAATAGCGTGTCCATTCGATCGGGAGAAAATTGAATGTGACAGAGCGATGAATACGCAGAAAAAATACGATGCAAACTCGTGGGATCCAACATTTCAGCGCTAAGCCATATCTGATTCCGAGCTCCCTAGCAACGACAAGGAATTTCCCCCGGAGTGTACTCTCCGATTTGGAATCGCTGTGGCTGTGTGCTCATCTCGGTCAGTCAGCAGCAGAAGAAATCGAACCCTAATGAGCGAAGCCCTGCTTCTTGTCTGGAACCTCGATCGTCAGGACGAATACGTAATTTACGTCAGATTCGACATTGGCGAGCAACTAAGCGATCGTCGCTCAATTTTTGACCAGGTTACTCTGCCCAATCAATGAACACGAGCGAACAAATCGTTGCCGAAAAAAATGTGCCGCCCAATCTGTGGGCTGTGGCCACCGCGGTATCCCTTGCCGTGGCGGTTCCGGCGGGAGCCGATGGTTTGTGAGCTAAGAAATTCGGAAGCGACTTTCTTCATAACGCCAAGGTCACTAATAAAGAGCTTTACCCCAACAGAACCAGGTCGGGCAGGCAAGCGGTGGTGGACAGCAGGCCGGCCGGCCGGCGAGCGGTCGCCGATCGTTAACCGCGGCGACCGAGTACTGTTTCGGACACCCCAACGCCTCGCCCATACGGGGAAGGAGGCATCTGCTATCGGTCTGAGACGTCGAGTCGCTCATTGTTTAAAAGCAAGGATCCGGAGCCTTTTTCACCAGTGGTTGTTGTGGTGTTGTCAAGTTCAGTCAGTCGTTCAGTTGTTTGTCGGTGGTCAGTTTGTCTGATTTTTGTCGGTTCGTCGAAGTCAAACATGAAAGCCATGAAGGTTCGTAGAGTTCTTTCCGTTCCCGCTCTTTGCTTGGTCCGAGTGACCTGGTTTGTTGCTCCGAGACGAACAATAGAAAATCGAGCGATACATGGATCGTATATCGCACCTTCATCGTTACGATGAGCGCCGGCATCGGTCGCGCAGAGATCACGAGAGCTCATACGATGCGAAGAGAGACCTTAGCCGTGGTGTAAATGGACGTCTTGAAGTGCAAGCGATAGGACATTCGCCCCCTCTGGATTTTTGTGTGAAACGATAGAGCAGTTGGATACGCCACGGAGCTGATTCCCTCCGAGGAAGTCTTTCCTCCTCGAGGAAGAAAGTACACTCGGATAGGGTCAGGGGGTGGTTTTCCGTCTGAGGGGGCGAAGCGGAGGTAGCGTCAGATCCACAGATGTGCCTCACATATCGGGCGGTCTGCGAGACGCTAAGTTCTGTCGCATGAATTTCGCAAGCTGCTGAACTAAACGTAGTATTTCTCGAGCTCACAGAGGGCAATCGCCGACGCTTGGAAAAGAGCTTCTGAGGAGCTCGAGAGAGTTCGGTCGACAGCACAGCAAACAGTCTCTCGGCTTATGTCGTTCTCTGATGTCTTTATGATGGAGTTTGCCTCGAATATCTCTCGTGTCTAAGTGTCTCTTTATTATTACAGACCACTTTGGCCGTCGCCCTGGCTGCGTGCGCCGTCCTCTCAGTTGAAGGTCTCGGACATTCGAAAGCCATCAAGGCTGGAGCTGCCATCGCGGCTATCGGTGCTGGAGCGCTGTCGCAAGTGGGCCCTGCCGTGGTAGCCGCCGGCCTCTGGGCGCCTCCCGCGCACTCCCACAACGACCACGGACACCACGGCGGCTGGGAGTCCCACGGACACGGACATGGACACTACGAGAAGATCGGCCACGGTCACGGCCACGGATACAACGAGTTCGGATGGGCTTCCCTCCCCTCCCCGGTCGTGAACATCGGTCCCCTGCTCCGTCACGTGGCTCTCCCCCCCATCCATGAGCTCCTGCCGAGAATCAACGTCAACCTCCCCCGAGTCAACCTCCACCACGGTCATGATCACGGCTGGCATTGAGTGTTCCATGTCGACCTCCAACCCCGTAGTGAATGTTGTCGTTGGAAGCCCTCACTCGTGCCTCCTCAAAATGTAACCTGTGTACGCGTGTCGTCCCCGGCTATTTAAAACATGTTATTCTCGGAGTTTTCAGCAGGGCCTGGATTCTTCGGAGAAACTGTTGTTCTACAATTCCTCGTGTATGTAGTACGTGTGAGCGTGCGTTTGACGTTTCTCGTGGATTTCGCGCTGAGTGCGATTTCCGCAATACCTGTATATACAATCTAAGTCCAATGTACATAAATAATGAAATGCCTTCCCACTGTCTGAAATCTACGGTTCCGTCCTTATTCTTCCGGCTATCGGCGCGTGCTATTTGCATTGTCGCTAATCTACTTGAAAGCGGAATTTCCGCCGCGAGACACGTTCTCACGCGGGAATCTGGTGGCAAATGCCCACGAGGCGCGCTGCCGCCGAAAATGCCAACGTTTCATTCACACCCCGACTAATATTGCAGCGGTACAGCCGAACTTCTAATACCAGCCGGGACTTAATCGTTCGAAGGAGAAGAAAACTTGAAATGAAATTAAAAGTTAAGCGATCGGCGTCTAATACCAGGCGCAAGTCGCTAGGTCCTCGCTTTGTATGGTCGCTAGGAGCTTGCGAAACTATCTTTTCCCCGCCTCGCTTTCGGTTCGATTAATGCGTATAATGATCACCGACAACAAATTGTGAAATGTCACAAAAGCAACCAGCATTCGCTGGTCCATTCCCCCCGACCTTCTCGTTCACTATTGGTCAGTTGCAACAATCGTCAACGAGGCTCCCCGCCTCCATGGATGCTTATTGAGTCACGCGTCTGATAATACCCTTCTTGTCAAACGATAAAAATGCCGAGAAATAATCAAAAACGAGAAAATGGATCAAGATGTGACGCAAGTAGACAAGCCACAAGCCCTATGCCGTTGTGTGCAGCCGTCCGATACAGCGGCGATCGGAATCCTGGGCGATGCTTGTATGGTGATCGTTCTACCGCGTTCCTGTTCGTTTCTCAGTTGCTCTTTGGATGTCCTAACGACTCCTCCGATATAGCGAGTGGTCCACGGGTATGTGTTTTCGTATCTTTTTTTCGTTCTTGAGCCACATCAAGAGCTTGGTGGTAGTTCGGTGCTGGGCCTAAGTGACTGTCTATCGCTTAGCTTTTCGAGGTGTGCAGTTCCGACTAACCGGACATGTCCTCATCGTTGAGATGAATCTTAGGGAACGAACCCCTGGAGATCACCGTTTTATATCATACTGCGCTTGTGCTTCTCTGTATGACGAGGTTTCGAGCTTGCACTGTCTGAGGCAAACGTTATCAGCACGGAGTCCTCCGCCAATCCAGCGGCAGAGCCTTGTTTGGGTTGAAAATCTCGCGAATCAGCCAACTGCAGCCGATCGGGGGCGGGAAATCCCTATCTGCAGCTGATTCCTTACCCAACCCGACGGAGTCTAGTCTACGGCGCCACACCAAAGTCCAAGAGTCTCATCCACAAAAGTTTGCCGATAGCAGCCCATTCGCAGAGCAGAACACTTTACGGAAAGGAAAAACCATCTATCGGAGCTTCACCGACGACAGACACCGGATTCGGCTCGGGTTGTTCGGAATCGCGTTTCGCTTTTGAAATCCTTAGTTGGCTCTCCTCCGGCTATACCTCAAGCCAAGTGGAAAGTTTTCGGTTGTGAATGCGTATGTGTGGTTTCCCTCGTGGAAACCGCCTCGATAATGCTTCGCTCGGTCGCAGATGCCTTTTCGCTCTTGGAACAGATCCATGCTTGCAGAACGAGGTATCGACTATCGACTAAGTTCATGCACGGGAATTGCACGGTAGTTTCAAACAGATGTGATGCTTTGACCAGAGGAGAAGCATTGGACCGGGACCGGCAGACTAAATAGACATCAGATCAGGAATTGAAGAGGGCCGAGCGAGTGGACTCATGACTGTTTGCACGTCGTGCCTACTTAATAGACTCGCGGGTCACTGGGAATCCCGAGCCTGTGTTACCGAAGTTTGGACAATAGCCGGGAAAGAATCGGTGCACTTGGCACCACCGGCCCAGATTCCGGTGGCTCTGACCCTCTCCATTCAGCAGCAATCGCATCATCAAGATTTCTGCGGGTATTGAATTCCTTGAAAAGGTAGCGAGGCTTGGAATTTCCAAATTGGGAATGTCGATCAAATACGGACAAACATAAACAAAGCCAGTTCCGGTTCGCTGAAGCATATCTCCGCTAGATTTATTGAATCATCCTTTCCATTATAATTGTCCCTCAAGTTGAAGGAACGTTCGGTTTCCTAATATGAGCTGCTGTAGCACGTTCGTTCCGAGTTTTGGATCCGTGTGAAAGCTTGTGGATCGTCAGAAAAAATGTCGATTCCTGATTCGGGCGAAGAGCTTTCACAATGGCATGTTTCCGATCGAGGTTGGCCACTTGGTCCACGATCGAGCTCAAGCCGCGGCGTCGAGCGGACTTCCTCGAGGCACAGCTGGCTATACACTTCTGATGGATTCATTGTATTTACACGAAATATGTACAATTAGGTCGAGTAACGAGAAGCAATGCCGTCGTCTGGTACGACCAGAGCTATGCGGGTAGGTCTATGAAGTCTTAGTGAACTTTTGATCAATGAATGCTTGTCACGCGTTTGGCAAAATCCTGTCAAATATATGAGTCAGCTCTACGTTCGTTTCTGCTCATTCTTCCGTCTCATGCTTGATCTTTGAACAAGGATTGGGAATCCATCTCAGGCTACGTATAGGTAACATCGAAGGACCATTTTGTCGCTCGCTAGTAACATGGCGGAGTTGACGGTCCGGAAGCGACGGAAAATGAGGAAATTGGCAGCAGCTCTTTCTCGAGCGGTATCGTCCGCGGGAGACGATCCTCCTCGAAGTCGTCCGACGCTGTACAAATAAATAATGTTCCCGGTTCCCCGTCGGTGAGGAACATTCCCGATCGGATGCTCGAAAGGCACGAAGTGAGCTTCTGTATTTGGTCTTGGAGCGGTCGTCTGTTTCGACCGATCTGCGCTTAAAAAAAATCAAGAAACCGATGAAACTTGTGGACTGAGAAACGATCTTCGAGACGAGTTTTGAGAAATTCGAGGCCGATTTACCGGCTGCCTCCCTTTTTGGAGTGCACTACTTACGCTGAGCATTGATTCCTACTCGCTTGGCTCCTCAACTTCGAAACCGACATCGACGGGACTGGGAGCTGCAGGACTATCCGATTCGACCTCACTTTCGTCCGACGCAGCGCCTTCGGGTCTCGACTCGGGCGCTTCGGAATTCGTTGAGACGGGAACAACGGAAGACGGTTTCACTTCTGCAATTGATTCTTGTGCTGAGTCGAGTCATTAAAGGGCGCTCGAACATTCCGACAGGCTCTCAATGTCTACGCCTTCCCGGGAATTGGGAACGAGATCATACCCGGTGCCGCTGGAGCGGGGGCTGGTGGCGGCGAAGGCGCTACCTGCACCACCGGAGCCGCCGGAACCGTTTGGGTGACAGGAGCTGGGGGTGCGGGCGCTGGCTGTTGTGCTGGATACTGGGGAGGATATCCAGGCTGGGGAGGGTATCCATGCTGGGGAGGATATCCAGGGTACATGGTAGGCTGCACGAGGAACGATGACGATGACGTCACCACCAAGGTTGTGGGGTAGGTGGAACTCGACGTGACGGTTCGGTATCGGGTGGAAAACGCGTTGTAGATTAGCGTAAATATCTTCGACGAATAACTCGTGCCTGTTGTCACCGTCGTCAGAAGAGAGGTGACCGTCGAATAACTAGGAGTAGGAGTTGGTTGCAGCAGGAACGGAAAGGGGAATTGTTGTGTTGGGGAAACCGTAATAACTTCGGTCGAGTACGAGGTGAGCGTGCGTTCGGTTGTGCCAATTGAGTCCCTGAGTGTTTTCGAACGAGTGCGTCGACCGTCGTAGAAGCTCACAACCTTGGTATTGTACAACGTGTCCGTCGTCAAGTAGGTGCTCGATTTGGTAACGGTTTGTAGAGACGGCTGAAGTTGAGAGGTGAGGCCGAGCAGGAGAGCCGCCAATGGGTTCTTTTGAAGAGCGTTTTGGAGCTCATTCAGAATGTTCATGGAAGCTTGAGCTACTTCGTTCTTTGTAGTGGCGGTGGCATTGATTCCTCCGGCTAACAGGTTCTTGATGTAAGCGTCGGCGTCCTCGCTGTCGTCGAGAGTGCTCAGAGTTTCATTAGCTGCTTCTTCGCTCGTCTCCCCGGTCGGCATCGTTCTAAGGCAGAAAGTAACTGTCAGTTGGAAATGCTAATTGTCCGCCTTCGGATATTAGTTCACGCCTTCCGCAGATCAATGTGAGTCGTGGTTTATCGTGTTGTTTAGGACCGAGAGTTCATAGAGAGGAGGGAAGTGTTTGTGGCAGTTTCCGGATTGATATAGTAAATTCGACCTCGCGGATCGAGCTGGATATGTTCGAATCGTTAGTTTCGAGCTCTGGCCTGTCTTAGAATGCTTGTTTAGGCGCGAAGCTGCGTTGTTTAGTCGCGTTCATCAGTGTCGTCCCCTGGACCATGGTCTGGAAAAATGTTTTTGGCGTTTCTTCTGTTTAATCAGCTCAGACTATTTTCAAATGTCGATTATTGCAAGCTTTCTGCGGCTCTCTCCATGTCCCTCCAAGGCATTCATGTTTGATTGGACCAGATCGTTCAAAGCGTTCCCGCTGCGATGTATAGCGTTATGTGATGTACGGGTCCCGTATGGGAGAACCGGAGTTGTCGATTCCCATCGTACTCAGTCTAAATCGGGGGATACCTGTAGGCCGTGACAAACTTCCTGATGACGAACGATTCCGTGATGGTTTGCATCGATGTCTGTCCGTCATGGGACGCGGGAACCAATGATGTTCTCCAGGTGTGTTGTTCAGTCGAGTAGGTGCGGGACTGCACAAGTGATGGCGTGGGCTCGATTCCTGCGGATACGAAAGAAGGTTTTTCCCGGCGACATTTATTCGGTCTGTGTCTTACACATTGACAGGAAGAACGACGATTATTATTATTGAATATAACTGCGCATGACGGGAGCAACGATGATTATTTTTTGGAGCCGCGCATGCCTCCGGACACAAACAATCACAGTCGTCATCAGCATTAGCATGCGAGCTGCGAACGTTGAGCCTCGGGGACAGCAAAACGTACATGATACTCATACTCAACATGAACAGCCCCGAAACCCCCATAGCAAATGTGTCGGAACAACCTCGTGCTCAGCCATGTTAGTTTGGGACCCACAGTGTGAAAACTCCAAACAGAGACCATGGAAACAGATTAGAATGGAGGTTACCTTTGGCTGGAGGCTAAGGACGAACGAAAGGAGAGGAGATGAGATCTAGTGTTGGTGGTGGGGAGTAAGCTCAACGAGAGGAAAGAGGAATTAGTCAGTGGAACGATCCGGCTGCCAAGGACCTTACGTCCAAGGCACTCAGCGGGGAGTCGTTCGTACACGCTAGGAATCAAAAGTGAGCAACTGCGCCGGTGCCCATCATCCGTGCAACATGCAATTCCGAGCTGATCTATGCTCTCGTGCTCTACGTTCGGCAGCTCAGCCATTGCAGATGAAACACGACAGGCAGCTGTAAGATGGTTGAGATGAGCCTAGTGGCGATCCCAAGCTTCACTTAGCGCAGCCGTTTCGCCGGTCGGGATCCAGCGGTAAAATATTTCCATCCGCAATCAGGCACCGAATTTTCGAAACCCAATTTGAATTACGTGCGAGTCAGGGAAAAAATAAGCGGAGACTCGCGGCCAGCGGTACGGTAAGGCGCGCCCTGATCCCTCTGAATTCTCCTAATGGGACCTATCGGACCTTGAGGAAGTTGAGAGGAGGTTTTACCATTATCACTGATTCCGTTTGAAAGCACTTCACTGGCTTCGATCGTCGTGGGAATCGAGGTCTTGATGGTGAGGGTTCGAATTACGGACTTGCGATGACCGGCTCGAAGAGTGACGAGAGAGGTTATTGTCGTGGGGATCCATGTTATCCGAGCCGGGTCGATGTTCAGCAAGGGATCATCAAGGTCCAAAGCTTTGACGTGCGAGTCGAAAGCATTCAGCTGCTCGACCTCTGAGGGCAGAGCAGTTTGGTCTTCGTAACGAGAAGTAAGTCGAACCTTGAAGCGATTCAGGCGAACCTTGAAATCCCCAAAAGAGATCAATTAGGAACCTTCGTCCAGTCCGAAGCCAGTCGGGAGCCCAGGGGCTTCAGGAGGTAATCGGAAATAGGATCGAATAGATATTATCATGATTTAAAAACGTAGAAAATCCGATTTTCCATGTTTTACAATGTGATGAGTGATATGGTACAGGTGCGATGAATAGTATAATATGAATATATGAATAATTTTATGGGATGGGGTGGGAAATGCAGACGAAAAAAGCGAGGCTATTTCATATTTCTTACCGAATGGCTCTTCTGGAGAGGGGTGTACCGAAGTCGGGCCGTCGAGGACTGACTCCTAGCGCCCTGTCGTTTGCTATTCTGAATCTTGTTATCATCTTCGACTGTTTCGGTAAACTTGGGCTCGAGTCTGGCAGTCTGTTTTGCCTGTGGTCTGAAATCTGTTGCGCTCTTGAAAGAAGACTGGAGGAATTTCTCCATGCTGTCATCGTCCTCCCCCCACGGCGTTCGATGCTCTGCAAAATTCCATTAAAAATCAATGAGTTCTTCGGTCAGGCCTCACAGGCATCGGGTCTTGGCGTCGTACAGATCTAGAGAAGTTCTGAAACAGGGCGTCGGGGTGTCGAAATCGATTATTAAACTTCAGGACAGAACTGAGGGACGCGACTCCGTTGCGCATGGGCCATTGGAGACGCGGTCTCTATTTTCCTCTTCCGCACTTGGGAATTATCTCTTCGGAACCCGAGGGATCCTATGGGACAGGCACGCTTTCATACTCCTTGGATGTTCCCTCAAAATTGTTAGACGGACGTGAACGCCAGTGTACGCCATCCAATACTCGATATTCGCTTGGAAATTCCATCGCCTTCGACGCCTCCAGTCCTCCGAATGTCTGTTGGTATGTACCGAGAGATATCCGAGAGGTTCTCTGTCTTCGCCTCTGAGGATACATGTGACGTGTTCGAGTATTCCTCGCCTCCATGTATGGACTCTATGCGAACCCTGGTTTTGCGAAAACATGCATGACGGATCACCTCAGCAGCCTTCATATTTATGGGTCGCAAACATCTACACGGAATGTCTTTTCCGTTGAGCGTAGTGGGGAGTGTACCTACGTGATAGACGCCACCGGGGGAGCCTGCGCTTGGCGGAAGTCCCACTGATCACGGCGAAGCGAGCCCGAGGGAGAGCGTATCTGACTGCTATCATTGATTGTAGTCTCACCAAAGTAAATGAACGAGGAAAAAAGGAAAGCGGAGATTCCCCCGACATATCCCACGATTAGAGGGCTCCGTGACAACACTGTCAAGGATGGCGAGCGGCTAACTTTCTGTGGATGAGGCGGCCATCGTCCACAATCAATAGCAGGAGAGGAGTTCATTAGGCCGCTCGCTACGGTCGGAAGGTCCGGACCATGCATGGAGTTCAGTCGCTGACTAGACAGAACTAGCTTCTCCGTACTAGCAGATTGAAAGCTCGAGTACGGGAATTATTTACTCAGGTCGCTACTCTTCACTCGGAGACGGGGAAAAGGTGACGGGGGTGTATCGAAAATACTGACGAGCAAACGTATTTCCCGAAGTCAGGATCTCGGGCAGTAATGTCCCTCCGATCGCTCCGTTACGATTCCGCGAGGGAGTTTTCTTCGAGGGTGTCTCTGCGTACCGCGTCGAGTTCCCGCGCTCAGCGCTCCGTGTGCGGGCACTTAAGACGACAGGAGCAAACTTTCGGAACCATGCAGCTCACCCTTACAATCATCGTGGCATGATCCACCACATCCAGCCTGGCGAACTCAAGCGGAGAGAAGCTCATCTCAGAGGTGAGTTTGTATTTTGCTACGGTAAACCTTGAGCATTTGTTTTCGGATCCAGCTCGTGCGTATAACCCCGCCAATGACTCTATGCACCTTGAGCTTAGCCGAGATCGAGTGAATTCCTGCTGGGTATATGCTGATGCATTCGCGATTTTTTGTTCAGCAAAGCCCGACTAACCATTCGCAGAGGGTGTGGATCGCTGTCTGTCGTCGCTTGTTTTTCATCTCGGTCTTGTTGTATTCGCTTAAGCCCTCGACGCTGGCAGGCATTCCGAATACAGGAATAAGACGTACGCACTGGAGCGAAACTGCGAGAGCCTGAATGGAAGACGAAGATGAAAACGGAGCATCCGTCATGTCTGGCCGCACGTCCAGTTGACGAAACCTGGAGTGATCGTCCGCAGGGACTTCCGTCGAGAAATCTCCTCGACGGGGCTCGTTCAACTCGTGAAGCACTCAACTCGAGCTCTCCGCCGCTCGCTCCTCGTGATTTTCATCGGGACGACTCCCCCGAAGATGCGCGGAGGGTTGCAGCAGAAATCGGGCGAATATTCACAGCATAAGAAGACACTCACTTCTATGGGGCGCCTTTGACCCGCGGCTATTCATCATCCCGTAGCAGCTTTGTCTATAGACAATATACTCTCGCTATTATCGACTAGCGTGCATTCGAATGACACTCTTTCGATGGCGCGGATGTCAACAAGGAGGCCGCGGCATACGGATGGCCTGTCATAGGGAAAAAGCGACATCCTCGGGCATCGTGATGGAGAGTGACAATCCACTGCAACCGATAGGCGTTGCTGATGAAAAGCCAGGGTTGCGAAAAAGAGCATGGTCTGCCAAAATAGCGTTTGAAATCACTTCTGTGACGACAAGGACACCGCCGGTAAAATCTAGTCGGGGAAAAAATCCTCGGAAGGGACAAGGAGAAAACTCCATCGAGTCAGTGCCACAAGCCGAGGAGCGTCGAGCCGAGTTCAACATCCACCATCGTTTTTCGATAACGAATTTCCAATAAGATTCGTTCGCTTCTAAACGAGTCTGAGGATCAGTTACCCCGATATTTTTCGTCGAAAATTGCCGGGAGATCGTTGAACAAGTTTACTGAAATCTTGGCGCTCACAGATGCATAGACCAAGCCAGGAAAGCCGATTTACTCATCTGACGCATTCCGAAGACTCAATTTCTAGACGGGTTTTATTCCTGTGCTCTGATCCGCCCCTTATAGGGAGCCCCGATCCGCAACCCCGACTGCCGTTTCGGCTACCGCTCCAAAAGTACTGTACGCAACCTGTCAGCCTAGGTCAAGTCTGAGGGAAGACTTCCGACGAAGGCACTCATTGTTAGGTCTTGAAATTCGAATTGCTGAAGGTCGAGATAGGACTGTAAGCATTCCGCGGTCGAGAAGTTCCGTGGGTTGCGTTACGTAGTGCAAGCTACCCGGCTTGCCATGAATCCTCCCGACTGTTCCGATGCATACATCTTCAAAAACGCTTTCTTAGGGGCTGGAACGCATTCTGAGAACTCCAGCAAACCAGCCCATCTGACATATGCGACGGCCCTGTGGGGTCAGAGATCTCGGCTAGATAATACCGACAAGTAGGCCGACCTAACTTCATACTCGCCGGCATACCTTCAACCGTGTCAGCTTTCGAAGCACAAAAAAAAGGATTCTCATTGAACGAGCATCACGATGCATAGCTTCCCGATCCCAGCTCAATTCGCTTCCGATCAGAGAGCGTCGATCGCTTGAGCAGCACAAGCTCGGTGAGAACTTGATCTTTCGAGGGAAAAACGCGGAGCGCTCCACGACGGCCGCTTCTGCGCATCACGACAGGAGTCTGGGGGAAAATCCCGGAAAGGTCGTCCCGGGCTTATTGAAAAAGAATGACTTGGAGACGAAACTAGGTCGGTGGTACTCGCTCGTCGGGAGCCTCCATTCGAACAGCAGCGGCTCTCCGCAAATGACGCCCCCGGGAGAGCATTTTCGGTTACGATTTCTCGACCGGGAGACGGCTAGGAGCTCGCGCCTCAGAATATCCGGGGATCATGCTGGATTGGATACAATAACGAGCAGCGCAATGAGAGTCAGGATCATTCCGAATGAGAGCATTCTCCGGCACCAGCTCCAAGGAGGATTCGAATGAGTGAGCGCTCGGGAGCCGCCGCGTTTTTTCCGTGCCTAAGTTAGTGGTCTCTCGTGTTGCGGAAAACGTCCCGCTCCCGGGCCCCCAGCGAAAGCAGAACGGAATGTCAGGGCGATTCATGTAATTCATCAGCTCGGAAGCTGACTGCCTGTGCCTACGAATGCTTCGCAGACGATTTCCTCGGCCTGCGGTCCGGAGAAATCATTGTACGTGCAGGAGCAGAACGGAAGGGTGTATGAAATCAGAGAACGGAGGTCTGACCCTACTCCCGAGTCTGGGAACCACGGATCCTGGACTTGGGAATGTTTCGGCAATAACGTCACTCATAAACTCGACTTGATCGGACTTAGGGGTGAAAACGTGGACCCGAAGCTCGATCTTCGGATCAAGCGACTAACCCTCTGTTCCGGCGAAAGCTGATCATGAAATTCCTCTTCATCGGAGAACCCTAGGGATCTCTGCAAGAACCATTATGTTTGGAACGGACAGCGGTAGAAATCCACAAAAGCGAGGAAAATACTCGGCCCGGAGACGCCATGACATCGGTAGAGGCACGAGTACGGACACAAGTAAACATGAATCGATTCATTTTATTTCAAGAAGAGGAAGATCCAGTTGAAAGCATGCGATATCAAAAAGCATGCGCCCGATCCCCCGGCGAAATCGAATTCATGCCGTGCACGTTCCTCCTAGGTGAGTCATGCGATCACCCGGAGGGAACGAAGCGAGAACGGAAAGCCATACGCTGCGATTCCGCTTTCTGTGTATCCCAACGAAAATTCAAGCTCCGAGATCAGCATCGGTTACTCATGCAAATGAAGACAGGCCGAGCCAGCTTGAAGCGTTTCACCGTGCGAAGCGATCGATACCCAGTGCCGACTTCCGATTACAGATATTGCTCTCCGAGCCGAAGAGCCTTTCCGTATCCATTCCTGCACCATGTTATACCCTCCAGTCCGGAGCTCGGCCGTTAGTGTGTGCCCCTCAGCCAACACAGAGGGAGCTTTCGAAAAATGCAAAACTCCAGGTCCTATCGGGGAGCAGGCGAGGATCGTGAATCGTGAGTTATATTTGGCGCGGGTGGACACATGCAACCCATTAAGTCTCTGCGGATGCTGACGAGCGATTTCACATTTCGCTTTCTGTGGAAAACACATCATGCCCGAATTCACCCTTAGAACTCAAATCTTTGTCGAGTTTCTACTCATGCTATGTTTGTGATATTCTCGGTGATTACCGGATGCCCCCGTATCTACGTGCAGCCTCCAATTTCTGATGAGTTAAAGGCCTTCCATCGCTGCATGCTCTGCTTCTGTCGTCAGTACTGAATTCCCGTACCTTCAAACGCAGGTTGAGTATTCACAAGCCACTTGATAGTCGACCTTCATCATTCCTGCTCTCCGGACGGGCTGGCATGCTCTCAGATTCAATTGGTCTAAGTGGTTAATCACATTATGTACCGAGCGGGAGCACCCAACAATTAGAGTAGGAGAAGGGAAGCGCTTCCGCTCAAAAAAAATCATCTCGCCTGAGACCGTCTCGTTTCCTCCCCAATCTGCTGCGCAACTCCTCCTGTTTCTCTCCAGCCTCTCCGATCCATTCACAGAGTGGGTTACGATAGTATTTACGGATGTGAATTCTTCTCGGCATGCATTGAGCTCCGGATATCGCGCCGTTGCCCGTCGCTTCCTCAGCCAAGAAGGCAACGGCTTTGTGTCATCAATCACATGGTAGACGGTCACAGTCCAAAGAAGGTCAGAGATCAGGCGGTGAGATGGAGGTTAACTCGCCTATAGTAGCTGTATTCCCAGAAGATCCACTTAGGGAAGGACCATGCCCCGCCACCATTAACGTTCCAAAGAAGGACTAGTTCCCCCGGTCATCGCATTCGCGTATACCTCAGCCGAGCCTCCGGTTGTGCTGCCGAGGATTCTCTCGGAACTAGCCGCCTCTCAACTCGAGTGAACACAGGCGCGAATTCATGCAATTAGAGAATATCTTTACCCCGGGATATCATGCTCCCGGGAGTGTGGTAGGAGACTCGGAAGAGATTCGGTCCCACGGTGATGTATGTTTTCATGCAGCAGGAGGAAGAGGCGCTCGCCGAAACATCACTGTCGTTACCTGGAGCCCGCATGCGAGGTCCAGAAGCCGCTGAGATTTTTTAGCGGGGCATTCAGTCGTTAGTATACATGCCGGTGAAATACACTGAGGGTCAGTCTCCCATGCGCCCACAAATGTCCACCCGGTGTGTTCGATATCCAACAAATCGACGAGTTGATATTAAATTTTTCACAGTTAAACGGATCATGCATCGAATTCCGGACCCCCGGGTCATTCCTCGTTCACCGATGAATAATCACGATGCTCCAAAAGTAGCTGAGCCGTAAGCGACATTTTTCCAAGCGTCCCTGCCATGCAGAGCATTTTCCGGAGCCCACCATTAGTACAGCGACAAAGATGAATATTATGAACGTGAGGATGCCACGAAACAGACATTTGAATACTCGAAGTGCGCGAGTGCGTTGACGGCACGATCAGAGAGACCTCAACCACTCGGAAGGAACCGCTGGAGACTCATCATGTCAGAGACTATTCATAGGACGTACAGGGAATAAACAAAAATTCACATCGTCAAGACGGGCCCCATTCCTCGACACAGAAAGCATCCGGTACAGACACGGCGACGAAGCCGGGAGCCTCCACTCGATTGCTTCTTACAAATGCCGCAAGACTCAACACGAGGCGTCAACGGAAGACGAACACGTAGATACGGAGACTATAGCGTCTACTCCCGACGCGGGAATACAATGAAAAAACGTTTAGAATGTAATCACTTGCGAGTTGCTGGGGACGAACGAAGCTAAGGCATTCAGTGAGAAAACGCTTCGGATAAACCACTGACCAGACACTAAGCAGGCGAGCTCGAGCGCCTTTGCATGGCAGCCAAAGGCATCTCAGCGACACACGAATCCGACCCAGCGACACCGATCGTAGACAATACGTTGGAAGAAGAACACGTGACATCAAGCGAAGTCATAGCACACATAATCGCTCATTCGAAATTTTCCAGCAGCTCCCCGCAAACTTGCTGACCAAGCCGTATGAAGTCAGCTGACCTCTGCTTCGATGCACCAAGTGCTCTCGGACGCTGCCGATACTGTTTCCCCACATGGACCATGCTATTCAGGACCGGTGCATCGAGCTATGAACTGACCTGAAGATTCGGCGAAGTTGACGCTGTCTGTCCAGGGGCGATGTAGGTAGGCGATGGCGCCACGTTGCGCGCTTTCGGCGTTGGCTGGATTATTTTCGACGTGGACTCGAGGATTTGGGCGTACTTGCCCTGGATATAGGTACCGATAACTTTCGTTTCATGGATTGTCGTGGCTCCATGGGATACCATAGTGCCTCCGAGCACGGTCACCAGGCCTGTAAACGGGAATCATTTCAAGTTTCCGGCTGGAGTCGGATTGAATTTCGACGCGAATGTCTTCTCTCGGTCACTGGATGTATCCGTCAATGCTCTATGCACTCCTTCCGTCCCTGATGGATTCGAGAGAGCGATTTCTGGGAACGATCATTCACTTCGTCTGTGGGGCGGACGATTAAAAGAGACTCTCATGTCTCGTTGGGCCGCTCCAGAAAACCGTTCTGGAGTTATTCAAGTCCGCAGCCTGTTCAGATGAAGGATAGTGTTCCAATCAGAGGCAAAACTTAATTATACTTTTGTTTCGGACAAAAATCCCGATAACTCGGCTCTCGAAGGGACCTTGGATCATTTCCGCTTGAAGAGACTTGAGTAACGGCTAATTCAATGGTCGAGAAAACGACGCGCTCTTGATCGACGCGAAATAACAGCTCGACTCAGCCCATTCCGACATCTGGGTATTCCCACCTACTCATGTCGAAACGAAAACCAACACAGCGAGAGACGCGTACGATGAATCTTCGACAACGAGAAGCAGCGAGGGGTGTGTCGGGACAAATGACTTTCGACACTTTTCCGTCGACGATTTTCCCGCGACAAGCATCTTTTCTTCTTTTCGATGATCCTTGACGCTTCGACGCAACGAATACTTCCAGGAGACAAACAGTTTCGACGGATCGATCATAAGGGCGGCCCCGGAGGCGCCACCAGCAGATGCCCTGATTTGGTACGATTGATCCTTTCTCTTTTGAATGATTATCACGATCGAGATTAAGTCTCTCCTGGTGAGATCGTCGCATGAACAACGTTTTTTGGAGTCGACATCCAGAAGACGAGCGGCCTCAGTCGAGCGTAGACCGCAGAAACCAGAAGCAGGAGGAGACGTGAAACGGAAGGGTATAATGCTTCGGTAGCATCTGGGATCTTTCCCGGGCGTCTTGTGAGAGCTTTTCGTTAGGCTCCGTGTTTCCCTCAATCAACACATCTCGTTCACGAGAGCAGAACCAACAATGTTGAACAAGGTTCGCCACACTCATTTTCTTTACGCGTTTCACGTGTTCTCCGAAGCGAGCTGAATTGCAATCAATTATCATTGCTCGGAAGTCTGGGCGAGTTCTCTGTCGCGTCGAACCGTACGCCGGGAGAAATCATTCGTGTAGGACAATCTGAAGAGCCATCAATCACTGAGACGCTTACGTACACATCGTAGTCGGAAACAAGTCGAACGAGAGCATGCTGAGCATCTTCCAGACAGTTCCAGCGCAGGTAGAGCAGAAATCACAGATTTCGTCACACTCCGCGTCGCGCTCGAATTCTATCCGAGATTCGACGTTTCAAGTACTTGTCGAGATCCTGACTGAACATCTCTCTATCTGGCGCGAGCCATCGACGGAAGATGTTCGGCGTTGTCGCTATCCGAATCGGAACGCGGCAAACACAAGTAGGATGCAGTGTTAACAAAAGGAACAAACTTTCGCCTCCAGAAAAGGGAAATTCTCTTTCCGGCTCAGGGAACGACAACTCGGCGGCGATGACAGCAACAGCACCAACGTTGCAAGCCGACGTCGGGCTTGGCGTCTGCGGAAAGAAAAAACGTCAAAAGCCTTCCTCACCGCAGTTCTAGTCGCCCTCCCCTTAACGGCACGCTGCCGAAAAGCCTCTTCCCCCCTTGTGAAAATTCACCGTTATTGAAGCGACATCGAGTATCCACTCGCTCCAAGGCCTTGGCGAAAGGTCTCCGTCGGACGGAGGAATTATTAATAATTCACGGCACCGTCTTTATTATTATAATATTCCGACTCTGACAAAAATGACCCGGACAGCGATCGAAGCCTTAGATCAGATATTGTGGAGAACTAACCAGTTCTCAAGGGAGGTCGACTAGACGGATTTTCGCCGAATTTCACGCTTAGCAAAGCTTTTGATCGGATAAGGTTAGCTCACGCCTACTACTTATCAGGGGTCGACGTCGTGGCAGACAAACACGAAACCCGTTATTTTGACGGATAAGAGAGAGATTGTAGGGGGAACAAAAACTCTTCCGTTCGGAAATGATTGGCAGCGACGCCTGCCTTCTGGCTTTTTGATGACTGCTTGTTTCACTCCTTTTCTTTCCATTATACTGTCGTATCCGTCGAATCGGAAGTTCATAGCTCTCGGCGGAAATAAGCACTACGAACAATTGGAATCAGCCACGGACCTGAGCGGGTTTTCTCCGCGCTCGCGCGTTTTTCCATCGCTCGCGGCAGTCGGCCCGCCGAGATTTTTCCCGGTGAGCCCCGATAGCGCCTAGCTGGAATGCTGTCACGTATGGGACCTCGCCCGGCGGACAATATGCAAAAAGCCCATTCAACTTTCTCTCTTTCTCTGCTTGAGCAATTATGCTGACAACCGAGGCATAATCACGCAGAATCAGAGTGGCAGGGAATTAGAGTGCACGCCTAGTCTCCCACCCAGGGCTCGACTTGTAAGTCGCGTGACGCAACCACGGCTGCCGACTGGAGCGCAGCGGAAGCTGGTCAGAAACCTAAATACATGTGTCGGAGCTTTCAATCTGATTGAGAATATTCTCGTTGGTAAGGTCTCCCGCTAGAATCGCGAAGCGAGGAGACGACATTGGCCAGCTCTGACGACGCAGAGGCCAGCTCTGGCGACCTTCACTGTACACAGTTACTGTATGCAGTTCGAATGGCCCATAGAGTGGGGACGGAGGCGGGGAAGGGAGCAATGCGAGTAAGAAGGTGATAGAGAGAAGTATGGCGACGAAGCGGACGACCCCGTCGAGATTGATGTAACTCGGGGGAACTCTCCAGTCGAGCGAGGACATTATTGATCGATGGGAAACACAAGCGAGCCTTGTCTTATTATCCATGATCTCTATCTCTGGGATCCAGCTTCGAGCTCGTTTCCGTCTTCGAAGGCAGCAGGCGTCGACCTCGCCGTCACTCGCTGGAACCACACCAGGGCATTGAATAGGGATCACCGTCGCGTCCCGACGAAGTCCCAGAGGTGTCGTTTGCAAGCAAGTTGGAGAAAGCAGAAAGAAAGTGAAGTACATCAGGAATGTCTGTTTGAGGTGTGGGGGGAATGAGTAAGGCTGGGAATCATTCACGGCAATGCTTCCGAAGATTCATGGCATTTTTCGCCCCCCTCACAGATTTTCTATGGAGGATCGCCTGGGAAATCGTGGAAATTCACGGCTTCCGGCGCGACCGCGATAACCCCCAGCCCTAAATGTACTCTGGAAGAGAAACTTATCCATCGATCCGTTGGACTCGTTATCTTTGTATCCGGTTCGCTTCTCTATTTCAAGAATCTCGGTCTGGAGTTTCTGCCTACATTGGAACCGTCCTCATTGAGCGAAGGCTAGAGGCATGGAGAGCCGAGTCATCAGGCTTCGAGCGCGCCTGGATGAGTAAGTTTGGTAGCTGCTCGAACGCACATTCTCGAACTTACCGGTGGGATAAGCAGCGCTGTTGGCGGTGTTTTCTACGATTCTAGTCACTGGTGCATTTGTCTGCGTGACGATTTTGCCGAATGACTTGGTGGACGCGGATGCTGAAGCTTTGGAAGCTGATTTCGGCGAGGACTTCGGGCTCCACTTTGCTGAGTTGCCTTTCGCAGTGGCTGCCTTAGCGATCGACGAGGAACTCGATGCTTTTACCGGGAAAATCGCCGAACGAGATGAGCTGGACGGGGACCAAGACTTCGTCGACGATGGGTTAATTCTTGGCGGAATGCTGGAAGCGAAAACACAAACGGATCAGGTCGGGGAACTCCTTAGTTAAGCCGGGGAATATTCAGAGAGGGCATCTCCATTCTTAAGTCACGGGAACCCGCGAGCACGGGGCTTGAATATTGATTACGAATCAACCCTGTATACAATGCCTCCGCGCAAGTCGGTGTCAACAGACATGTTCGGATGAAAGGGATGAATATGAATTCTCAGTTGACTAAGAAGCGACTATTCGGATTATGTCCTTAGACTACGGGGTGCTCGCATACCTCTCCTCGACATCATCCGGCTCGATTTCGAATCCGAAAACCTTGTTGGCTTGGGACAGGTCCTGGAAATCTTGCGATTTGTCCAGCGACGAATCTTTCGGAGTCCCGGATTTGAGAACGGTCGACTCCGGACCGAATTCCACCTTGGCAGCCTTGGTCGGAGCTGAAAGTGGATTTCGAGGGCTCATGACTTATTCCGTTAGGAACGCGAAAAATCGTGAAAGCTTCCAGTCCTGAGAAGCTCCCCTAGAGCTAGAGCACTCCGATATCCTCGTTCGGGGAATGTAATCAGAGCGCCGGTTATTTGTTGGCTTCAAGCTGAATGTAGTTTTTCGCATGCATCTTGACTCATATTTAATAGCTCGATGAAGACTCTCACCAAGGGCTTCGTTTGCGGGCTGCTGCGGGGTTTCTGATGAAGGAGTGAATACAATAACAGTGCCATCCACTGTCGTACGGAAATTGAGGAAACCCCTCACGGTCACCGTCGGAAGATCCGATGGGGATGGTTGGATTAATGCTTCAGGCTCCGGCAAAGCATTGACAGCATCAACTGCAACAGAAAAAATAGTGATTCTGAGTGACGATTGATACGACATGGAGCCGTGGGTCTCAAGGTCGGATGCGGGGGGAGGTTTAGGATTCTATGCAACGTATCATGGATCCGATCAGTCTATTGCTTGAATATCATGACAATAAGGAGCAGATTCCGATTGTTGACGATGAATGGGTAACATTTGTCCTTCGTTCTTTTGGGAATCATTGCCGATCCGAACGGGAACTGGAAAATATGCCTCGAGGAACGGCTGACTGAGGGTGGAGAGTCCGAGCTCGACTTCCCTTCTCTAATCCAACTGACGACCGCCAACGATTCTCATCCACATCATCAGGAATCAACTAAGCCACTTCCGTATTCAGAGAACTCTCGAGCTAACGAGGATCGTGATTAAGTAGTTACAGGCGTTGGAGCGTTATTACTCAGCTCTATCGGCCGAACCGGATTGCTAGATTGCAGCGAAAGTTCTGTAGTGAGAAAGCAGGGAAGAATCTTCGAGCTGGTTGCCAACTCAAGGATCAAGGTCTCTAGGAGGAATGTATGAGGAATAAATCAGATAGTTCAGATTGAAAGTTTCAAGAGTCTCATGTCTCATCACCGTTGACAGCATAACACGTGGCCGGGAGGTAGCCATATGTAAATGCTGTGATTCTGGTATACCGCGTGAAAGGAAAGTGATGAATAATTTCTCGTTATTAAGGAGCCGTGCCTGATCAACAAGCATCGGCGGTCAAGCTTCCGGATTCGCTACAATCGAACAGCAGAGGATCATAATTGGGTACGGTCACGTCGACGCTGAGCCGAGTCCGAAGAAGAAGATCGAATCCAATTTCTCGGGGAAAATACGAGTCCCTATTTCCTTTGATCACCGCTGCTGTCAACTCGAACAATGCCCGACTCTCTCAAGCTTCTCCTGTGGTCATGTGATCGGCGTTGTGGCCTCTACTCCCGCTAACCTCGAGAAAAAGCCCCGGAAGAACCGCCCATATGTTTTGGCCTCCGCGAGCACAATGCGTACCTAAATATAACCAACGTGCCGGAACATTATCGGAGAGGCAGCGCGTAAAAAACGTCATTATCCAGAGCTTACCACAGGATTTGAAGTCTCAAATTAGTATCTACTTATTTTCCACTCCGTAGTTGGAATCTTTACAGCGCGGAACTCCATGATATCTCCAAGATATTCAAGATATCAGTGACGTGGCAAGTCAACGTGGTGCTCAATGTGGGACTTGGGCTTGGCGCCTTCCCCAATACTTGATCCCGGATTCGCAGTCCTTGCATGTGAAATTCACATGGGAAAAAATTTTTCTCTCTGGTTGCCATCACTGAAGATGGTGCCACAGGAACCAGCCGAGGAAACTGCGCGCGGTGCAAACCGCAAGCAACTGTGCTGAATTTTCGGCGCGTAGTGAGCCTCATACATGCACGGACAAACAGCGAAAGAATTTCGGCTCTCCGTATGACGGATCAGGGGCCAGTTTCCACTAGACTTGGTGAGGCTTCCTAGTGTCTCGGGTGGGCTACTCCCGGGTTCGGGTCCCGGGGTGAGGGTCCGACCTTCCACGATATTTCATCTGACGCTCATCCTTCTGAAGTGAGTCAAGGCGTTGCGTCACAACATTCCGCTCCCGTCCCTCCCCTTGGCCGTCTGTTCCATGGAGATGGATATTCTATGGGCGAATGGGGAATAAACTGTAGGTATATATAATTCAGCTATGCAAAACGTCCCTTTATACTCGTCGTTGACCCTCCCGTCGCGCGATTTGTTCTGCGATTCGACATAAATCCGCAGGAGATCCCAGAAAAGAAAATGCCGATAGCCGCGACCCGAACCCCTTAGACTCCCTCGGGGTCAATTCGTCGGTGTGAAGGTTAATCAACTACACATCGACTAGCTCTTCATTAACGTCGCGATAATCCCTCTTGAACGACTCATCTTCACCGAAAACATGCACACACTACATGCTTCACAGATTCGTCGCATCCGGCGGAATGTGTCGATGAGATGTGTCGACGCAGGCTCGCCTATAACACTGTAGAAGACATTTCGCTCCCGCTTCTGTACTTCGTAGGGGCAGCATGAAGTAATTCCGTTTTCGGCCACGAAATGAGTGGCCTGAGAGCGGGGGAAGACTATTGGCCACGGTATCCCTTACGCAACGTCTAGACTTACTTTATTTGAAAAATCTATATTTGAGCTCCCGAGAGTGATGAGCAAGATGTCATTGATATTCAACGACATCTAGCATTTTCCACGGTAAGAATCACTCCGGAGGCGTCACGACAGCGTGAATATTCTGATGAGGGTATCTCACTTCAAAGTCTGAAGTGCATTCCGTATCTCATGTGAATCTTTCGCTCGAATTCCATATTCCATAATTTCTTCGTTCCTCGACTGAAAGACGATTCATTTTCTTTCATTTGATTGACGAAAAAGTCCGGAATATTAGGAATGCATTCTCTCACGAGGATCCTCCTTCTGGAACGCCCCCGAACGGTTCCCGCAGTTCAAAAGTTCGTATCGCTGCAGCGTTGACGCCCGTGGCGTCGCGCCGTTCAGAAATACTCGTCGTTTTCTCCATGAATGATACCGGGGATATGGTTGTTGTAGAGGAATCGAAAAGTGGGTACTCAATCGCTCCGTACTTGGCGCCGTAAACGAAGTTAGGACACGACCTCGTCATCATTTGACTCGATTCTGAATCGGTAATCTGGAGCTCCTTCTATCGAGACGCTCAACTTGGCTTCAGAAAACACAAAGACAGCTCAGACAAAGACGAGCTCTCAACAGCTATTTCTTTATCAGTCATCTGTCCATACTACCCAGTGGTCTGGTGGTCGCCTTTCAAGCGCGATTCGCCATTCAGCGCTCGCCGTGACCAGGAGAGCAATTAGCACGATATGGGGAGGACGAATCGCCAAGGATTGAAGCGGGGAACGAAAAGATGAACGCCTTACGATTCGGCCAAGGTCGGGAAGCTCCTGACTGAAAGCCTGTCTTACAGAAAACGAAGCTCCACGTTTTCTTTGACGCTGCCGGACGTATGCATTGAAAAGTGGCCGGACCGCCCGCTTACCTTCCATCGCATGATTGAGCCGGTCAGTCAGTGCGAGAAAGCGCTCCAGAAAATATCAGAAAAGCGGCAGAAAATCTATCCTGTCTATTACTGTACCCATGCGAACATCGCTATTTACAGCGATGGATAATAGAACCTTGATTACAAAACTGTTGAGCGAAATCGGACCTTGTTACTTGTCGAGGACCTGTTTGACCGGTGCTTGGTGGGGCAGCTCAACTTGACCGGCATTTCTTATTTCTCCGCTGAGAGCTCTTTTTTGCCAAAAAAGAAACCTGACATCCTCGTCGGAGTATCATATGGGAATAAGGTGGTTGAACATTCCACGATCGGTTGAAACATCGATCTTGAGATGGAAAATGGCAGATTAGGTGAATTGCGACCGCCATCCAAAGTCCTGTACTGTTTCGGAGCCTATAGATCTTAACATTGTACTCATCACTCATTCTATGGAGCTGAGCGATCTCATATCAGGGAAATAACAATTCAGCGCCAACGATTGCGAAACCATTCCGACCTCGCGGCCGTTGGCAATAGCTCAGATGTAATGAGTAGGTAGCGCTTGACTTCTCACATTCATTTGTCCGTATGTTCCCAGGAGATGATCGCCGATAGACAGCTCTCCGCTTCATATATGCGGATTGAACTCGACACTGAATTCTGGACAATAAAGACAAGGGATCGTACGCACGCAAACTTATCACTTAACGCGCGTCATCTGAATGATCTTTGATTCATCCGCTAGGTACTCGATAACTCCCTTCTTCTCCCCCAACGTGTGGAGCTGGTGACAAGATGATCGGAAGACAAAAACCATTTGGTCCTCAGCCGGAAGCAAGCTCGATGTATTACGAACTCGCGCCCGGAGCTTACTCCACGGGACAGGAATTTTTTTGTTCGGAACAGCCACAGAATCTCATTCTGGAACGTCCAGGTCCCGGAAGCCCACAGAATACGCAACAATCGAAACGAACCTTCGGGAGGATCGGGTGCGGCTCGATTCACAGACTCAATCAATTCCAGATACGGAGCCTCCAATTAAATGTCCGAACACGACTCAATCCCACCCCTGGAAAGCCGATAGTCTGTGTATGACCTTGAAGTCCTCGGATTCTTAATTCGATTTCTGAACCGTCGAAGTTTCTGTCCGACTCGGACTCTCTGACTCGAATATACAACGCCAATGCATACCCTGAATAGGGAAGTGAAATCCCCGGAAAACTCCACCGATAAGCTCTGTCTCATAAGTCGCGACTGAACTTCGGAGAGAAGAAGCAGGCCGCTTCACCAAAATGATGGAGTTCCTCAGGTGCAAGACTCCCCATCGCCGCGAATTCTGATCGCCACCTGCCCCACCTCTCTCTTTTCTCATTTGCATTCGACTCGGCCCATGGTAATTTCGGAGTATCGGACGTTTCCGTGAGCTCCCCAGCGGCAGGAACAATCGACGTGATTAGAGGAACAGTCGGTACAGCGCGCAGGCGGGCGGGCAGCTCAGTGGACGGGCGTCGTTCCCGTTCGTGTAATACTTTTTTTCTCTATTGCTTTTGAGGGCGTTCGATATTCGAGCGGAATGCCAAGGACACGATCCCATAGCGAAACCAAGCCCAAAGTTTCCAAGAGCAGCGGGTCACCTGAGAAAAGAGCCAGAAGAAAAAACAGATTCCTTTCTGCCAGCCAAGTAGTCGATCGCCAGGTCGCCAACACCCCGCACGATCAAAACTTGATCGAAAATTCACAGAGAGCATCCCCGTCGGCCGAAACTTTTAGTCTCAGAGACGTCGGACATCCCTCCAGATGGACGTGTCGTCACCCGTCGGTGCTGGGCCGCGGCTCGCTCCTCTTGTCATGAGATTGAAACGACGTCTCAGTACGCGGAATCCCGACGGCGAAGGAAGAGCACCACGAGTCGATGGTCATTCGCATAATTTAAAGGCGTAAAGCGCAACAGCGTACGGCCACCACTACAGCGCAGTGACGATGACCCTAAGTGGGAGCTTTTGCCAGAACGACCGAAATGTTGCGGGGGTGTCTCAACCGCACCGAAGGAGGATCGCGGCTCCGGATCCCATCACTTCCCTTGACAAGCACGCGACGTTGGGTGCTCGTGTTCTTTCTGTACCGTTACGCTCGCGGGTGTCTGCGGGAATCATTCCATCTGCCACGAAGTTCTCATGAATCTTCATGATCAAGCCTCGGAGGATGGGCTGACGCAGTCATTGATTGATCATTGATCTCTACTGGGAGAAATGGGCGCTCACCTTTTCGCGCCACCACGTGCAGAGCCCCTTCAGAATATTCACTCGTTTGCTTTCAAACGCCATCGTTCCGATTGAGCTCAATATCCGGCACTGGTGGACGAAAAATTCTGAGCCAGAGGAACAGGATAATCGCACGATCCCCTATCCGGAACATGAACGCATTGCAGTCGGATCAATGACTCGATTTCCCTCTTCAAACGGGAACTCTTCCGTGCCGTAATGTTTGAAAGAGCCACGCGGGCTCGTTGTCCGCGAGCGCACTTACGTATTTCCGACAATGAAGTCAAAATTATCGTTTTTTTCAATCATGTCCAATCAGCGCGCTGGTCCAAAACGCGAACGCTACATTTTTGGAGTCACGCTTACCGGCAGATGATTACTGACAAGCAGGAAGAATCGATGACTTCGTGTCAAGATCAGTAACCCATTTCCTCCGCTTGCCTATAATGATTGAAAAAATGAGCTGATTACGAGAAATCTTCGGAGCGCTGGCCGCGTTCCCGGACATAGCTCACGCCCTTGTCAGCCATTTATGCTGCAGATCAACCCCTAAAGGTTCCGCCATGTCCGAGTGGGAGATGAGTACGCTAGCTGTTGGCTAGAGGATGCTCATTATTATTTATCACCTTCGGACCTCTCCGGCTTAGCTCACTGGGAGTGGCTCGCATGCAATGGAGCTAATTGGCCGCTAGAACGGTAGTGATCGATGCCGCGTACGATAAAACATTCTAATACGGATGATAACACTTCAAATGACATCCGGTCATCCTTCTTTCTGTCATCGTTCGGAATGACGCGAGGGCTCCGATCCATAATTGTGTGCGCATTCATTCATCTATGAAACACATTGAATAACTCCTTTCTGCTTCGCGGCAGTTCCGTCAACACGTACCCGTGGCAATGCCCAATTATCCGATGGCTAGCGGACGCCTCATGATCAACAGGGCACGGGTCGGAAGACATGGTCTTATCTCACAAGGCGGAAAATTCCATCACCAATAATTCTTGAACGATCCGGAAAACGAATTTCTCCACATTCATGGGAGCAAGATCAATATGGGAGCATTCGCATCCAGAATCCATCCGAGATGGGAAAAATCATATTTCGCTTGTCACATTCCCTTGGAGTCCGAGTTGAGTGTCCTCAGGCTCCCGATGGAGCTGGGCGAACTTTCGAAGTTACGGAGAAGTAGGAGATTGCACTCAGTGGGGGGCGGCGGCGCATCCTCTTCCCCGAGTCTTTCTGTAACGCAATATCGTCCGGATCGATCGTCGAATGCTTCGGGGTCAGATGACGGAGTCTGATACGGTGGATGAGGGCCGCCTTGAAGCAACGCGAAGCGTTTCTTCAAGCCGAAGACACGATGGTCTCGATCACTATCAAAAAGGAGGATCCGAGACCTTCCCCGGACAGTCTCGCCCCGACGCATCCGTTCCGATGTGCCATCAGAAGAGGGGACACAGCTGGCAAGGTTTCTGGGATGTGGGAACAAGGCGAAGAGATTAAATAGTGGCTGACGATCTTGTTTGCATCTACGGAATTTCATAGGAAAGTTTCATGCTTTTAATGAAGCTTGCGACGAACTGAGAGGCGCGTCGACATGCCTGCCCATTCTGGTGAAGTTGTAGATGAAAATAGCGATCAGCAGCCCCAACCGATACCGGGGACGATGACAGAATGGTTAGTGACGGAATCCCCGCCTATACCAAGGTGACCGAGCAAGGCGGCACTTCACTGCATTCTGGAAGTAGCTCTCTACCTCGTCAAACCGATGCTCGGCTCCAGCGGCACCGCTGGAGTGTAGCAGTCGGAGAGCGCCCTCCGGAGGCCATTATTAAGAGTTTGGTGACGTCAAGGCGTATGTCGTACGTTCAATCCGCGCGGAGCGGAACTGTTCGACTCCGAGTTTCCCCACTCATTGCCTCTAACGCTAGAGGATGGAGGCCACGTTCGCGGCACACAGGTCCTTCGAAGCGTTCACTTGGCGGACTTCGGCGAGAGCTATACGCAAGTGTCTGGTTGAAGGGACGACTCGCATTCCGCTTCGCAGCCTTGGCGAAAAGAGTGGCAACGCTTACCCTCTTGCTGACTTTGTCTCACACGGGAGACGCTGACGGCGAAACTCCATTGTTGGCAGGAGGGAAATTCAATGAGGATAATCACTAGGTGGAGGCTTACTGAGAACGTCACCGGACCAAAAACGAGAGCGGCGGGGAAGACTCTCGTAATTCTCTCCATTCTCCACGCTGAGCCCACGGGAAGGTCAAGATGACACCCGACGCCCCTTCCGAATTCAAGCAGCGTCTTACTAAGCTAAGGATGCGCTTTTCTATCCACATCCTGTCAATCCGTCCATCAGTCAGTCAGTCGGTCGGTCGGCCAGATCAAGGCAGGAGCTCATTCCGCGAAGTTCTCAGCATGGATTTGAGAAAAAAAAATGAGAGACATCGCGATCGAAAGCTTATTCCGATCTTCTGTGAATCTCTTGGAAGTTCTGGGGAGCCGACGAATCTTCAATCGTTTTGAATGGTAATTGACCCTATCGGCTCGGAAGATCGCCAGCTTTCTGTGAAGAATGACGCGTGCGCTTTTCGGATGGCCTCACTTTTCCAAAAACGTCAAGTGAACCCGAATATATCTTCAATCCTTTCTTTTTTCTTAAGCTCCTCGAACGGGAAAAGCATCTTGCCGTCAGCATCGGCGAGGGTTCTGAGCGAGAATGTCACTCAGCTTGACGGAAGCCTCGAATATAACTCCTTGGTACCGCTCCGACGCTTCGAATTCCTCAGTCAAAGGTCTGGCACCGTTCCGGTGCAGTTAAATTCCGAGAGAACAATTGATATTCGTGATATCAGTTGCTTAGTGCTGCCAAAAACTCCGCAGATTGTGAACCTATACTGTTGTTTTATGATACTAGCTGTCTCGAAGAGCGCCGTAGATAATCGAGGCGTTGTCCGTTCCCGCAGGGTAGGGGGAGCGCACTTCGAGATTGGACGTTCGAAGATTATCATCAAGACTATAATCGAGACAAACAGATCGGGACGAACTTCTGATTGCGCTCTGGAATCTCGCACCAAGAAAACTCAGTCGGGGGGCCTCTGGAGACGACGCTTTTACCGATGGGAAATTCATGGAAATTCAATGATAGGAATAAAGGCGGACGTCAGGAATAGAATGATAACCACTCATCGAGTCGCGATTTCCCAGGGCTCGATTCAGGACTCCATTTGGCACCGTCATCGGAATCTTGCAGCGACTCAATTCTGGAGAAGAATAATTCGTTCGACACAGAGGGATAGAGCTCAAGAAGTTCGAATATCGCGCGGTCCGATTGAGAAAACTATGAGAAAAGTTATCATTCATGCAGAGCTCTGTTTTCTGAGCCGAATGGGCGATCCCGAAGTTTCACAGCTGCTCGGTGTTCGCCAGCCGCTTGGTGAGAAGCGTCGCGTTACGTGAAAGTCATCGTTACGTAGACCAGCCGTATGACTCTTTCGAGAAGCGTCAGTTATGTGAGGAGAAAATTGTAGCTTGCAAATGCAGCATTATTCAGTGAATCTTATGCCGGCTGGGGTCTGTCAGATGCAGGCGAGTCTCAAACTATCGGCCTTGGCCCTTGAATTACGTGCTAGCTAATTCGTTCATCAGATAGTTTCGACTTTTGATGAACCTTGTCCCAGCGCGTCCCGCCTCACCTTCGGGCCACAGATGCGTCTCATCAGCAGAACAGAAGCGCGAAAGAGCAAAGAGACAGAGGGTTTCGTCATTCGGAAGAGACAATGACGAAAAACAAACCATCGTAGTCCAGCGCATCGTTCGCTCATGCGCACCGTATTGTGCGGGTATCCAGAGAAAGAGAGAAGAATGAGGAACGCGAGGGAGCTTCCGCCTTCCTTTGTTTCCACAAAACGGAGGAATAAACGGCCTGTCGGACCACACGAGCGACCACCGAAGGGTCAGCGTTTATTTCCAAACCGAGGAAGAAGCATGAGCAATCGACCGAAGGAAATCTCGGAATCGCATACTCGTCCATATTTCATCCACATTCAAGCGGGATATCTACGCTACGCTAAACTCGTGGAATGCCCCGAGCTGAGTCCCAGAGTCTAGGCCCAGGCGTTCCCTTAGAGGTGGAGAGCTCTCAGAGGAGACGCTTCGACATCTCCCGGCAAGGAGAATTGAATCCCCTCGTTCTCCATTTCCGAATTTCTGAACATTCTCGGTCTCTGTATTGGTATAGCAATTTCCAAATCCTCGATGTGCGAGCCTCTCCGAATTGAGATCCAATGAACCGAGGACGGAGGAGACTCAGCCATGAGTTCCTCCGACCTCGCTCTTCGCTTTCGGCCGAGTTTTGGGGTCGGACCCCGAGAGCCTCGTCGAAAGGCGCTACAGCGCGCTCGGAATCCGCTCCCGTCGTCGAAATTGCTAGGAGTGGTTTGACTTTTTGCGATCAAGTCGATAATCGACGGAGCCTAGTGAGCAGTGTGACGTCACTCCGATCAGGATCAGGAGTGGACGGGACTATTCGCAACTTCACTCGACTTCACTTGAGCGAGTATGTTCAATCAAGAACGTTTGTGTAACGAGCAATCCGATTCGTGGTTGGAGCGTTCCATTTCTTTCGTGTTCTTGCATCGGGGCACCTTTGAACCTGAATCGCGACCGCGTAGTACCTGCCGCTATCCGAACTAAGCGACGGAGAAGGAATCGAGCGAGCGACAAACGAGAAAAACGAGTCTAACCACACCTATCCTCGTGATCCTTGACCGTTGGCGTAACAATCGCGTTGTCTGACGATGATGATTACAGCGAAGACGATAATAATAGCTCGTGAAACAATCGTATTCGATGGTTTCTATTTTTAGTAGCTCGCGATAAAAGAATCCGAATCGAGGCGCTTGCTGCTCCTTTCAAATGATACGACCCTCGTCGTGATAAATCATTAGGTACATTGAAAAGACATCCGGCGGAACTCGCCACGCTGAGCGAAGGCTGTACGGTGCATCCAGGCGTATGAGACCTCGGGCGGCGCATCGGGAGATTTCTGCCCGGATAGATGTCCAATCTCCCATATTTCGTGAGAGACGAAACCCCGATGTTTTGCGAGAGACTCCTCGACATAGAGAATAGGATTCAACGATTCCCCTGACCCATATGAGAATTCCTATGAAAAATCCCCCGAGGTGAGACATTCCCCCTGTATTTCCAACGGGCGGAGCACGTCTCATACGCCACGATTCCGTGCTCGCGGAGCATGCGAAGCTTAGTGCTTCTGTGAGCATAGGCTCCCCGAACGGAACGAAGCGGGGGTCAAAATCGAGTGGTAGACTGACAACTCGAACCTCATGACTGATCTCATATCAAGCCGTGACCGCGTGCGATTATCGGAAACACGGAGCTGGTCGGGGACTTCGGCTCTCTCCGGAATTATTCCGTTCTTGACGACCGATTACGTACCTCAACTATCATACATGGTCGATCACAGAACTCGCGATCCCGGTCCGCGGGATGATGATGACGACTCAGTCGATCTTCGACGCATTCGGTTCACTACCGAACTCGTCAGTAGCAGCAGTTTCCAGCATTACCGGGATGGGAAATTAGAGAAATTACCCTTTTCCACGTCCGGTAATGAGCGGCGGATCATTCACGAGAGTAGCGAACTGTTCGGTGGCTGGGTCCGCTGTTTGCCCACGGCTTGCGAAGACGACCATTTCGAATATCGCACGCCATAACTTCGCCGGCACGACGTCCGGCGCGGCATGGGCTCGTGATGTCCGCAATATGCAAAACAGCCCCACTAACATTGGAATCGGAAACGTTCGGTGAGGCGCTGAGGGAATGGGTGAGCAGTCGCGGAGTACCGTCAGTCTGAATCTAGCACTGCTCGATGGATGAGAAAGAAGGGGTACGGAGTCCACAGACGGGATCCGGTGATTCCGTTTCCGCTCCAGAAACGGATAGAATTCTCACTCAAATCATCCGTTTTTCATTTTTTCTGATTCCAATTCATCATTGGGGGCGAAACTTGAACATCTCAGATCTCAGCCATGTGCGTAGCTATATTATTCGAGCAAGCTCAGGAAAAAATTCCAGTGCTGATTTCAGGAGCCGATTCGGAGTTGATTTCCGAAGAAGCAGGCGGCGATTCGACG
The DNA here is from genome assembly GCF_000255335.2 of Galendromus occidentalis. Lineage (NCBI taxonomy): Eukaryota > Metazoa > Arthropoda > Arachnida > Mesostigmata > Phytoseiidae > Galendromus > Galendromus occidentalis. The sequence continues at coordinate 133,496 of NW_003804563.1, forward strand.
TCTCGCCATGCATATACCGCGCTACCGGATATGAGCACTTTTGCTCCTTATGAAGCAACACATCTGAGCGATGGTGACGCTTCCGATTTGGGCACGGCAACATCGGTGACGTGGAATTTGCATTATTCGTTGATTCATGATCACCTCGACACGTAAAACGCTTCGTCCACGACGCCGGTGCCGTTCCATATACCGCTACCGGTCTTTCCGACTGGACAGCTTTGCGAATTCCCGAACGCATGTTTTGTTGCCCTATGGCGGAAAACGGAAAAAAATAAGACCGAGCGACTACTTCTCTCATGCCGGCGTCACGGAGAAACATCGTATTGTACCGAATAATCGTCTCTCGCTAATGTCCTAAACAACTCTTCTTCATCAATAAACGGACATTCCGGTATCTAAAGGAACCTGACGGGTCCGACACGGCGCCTTTTGAAACATTGTATCATCACATGCTCGAGTTTCGCTCTCGCCGCATAGCTCATTAATCAGGACTCGCCGACACGCTTTCTATCAGAAATCCGATCGTCATTCGGGAGGAGACAGACTTCACCCGTACCGCTGGGTTTTTGCAATGTTTATAAACAATGAAACAACTTCCGCTCCGTCGTATGCGAATCTCTTGTTAAGTGGCGATCCATCAAGCGGTAGATAAATCTATCGATTGTTGGACCCATCAAAAGCAGTCGAGGAATGATTGCCTGCATGAGCTGATGTAAGCGCCACAGAATAACATGACGCAGCGTTCGCGGCGGGGGACACCAAGTGCGAAAGATGCTTCAGATATTCAAAATGAGTGAAGAGCGCAGACAAGATTAATGAGAATCTCCTCGATCGATTATCGTATTCATCATCCTAGTCGGTGATACTCGGAGGGACGGCGATCCAGAAAAAAAGGCATGCATTCTGCGAGAAGTCAGGATACCGAAAGAGCGATATTCGATCGGTTGTGGGTCCGGGATAATTTTTCTTGTGTCAACGGAAATCAAGAGGACTGATATATCCACGGTTCAGACGCCGGGATCACCGACGATCAAAGAAGATCACGGCGCTGATGCATGGCCCGATAAGATCGCCCGACGGACGCGGAAACACTTTCTCCAGACTAATCGCCGTGAGTGCTCGTTACATCGCTGATGTTATATCATTATCCTAGCCTGATACTTCCACCCAGCCTCGTTGAGATGTTCTCCGCACCCGCAGTTTCGGGAGTACGCAGGTCAGGTCCGTCCAACTCACCTGTGAAAGAGGACATGAATTGAAAAAACTGCATTCTCCGAATCTCGACGACTCATTCACAACCTCGATACGCGTTCAGCTCGCCGACTCGAAATGACCACGAATTTTGCCAAATACGTTATTTTCTTTTTCTCGGGACTCCTCGCGTGATGCGCGAAGAATCACCCAGAATGCTGTTGCTCCTGTTAGCGACATGGAAATGGTTTCTTTCGAGGGCTTCAACATCTCATAAATATCCACGAAGTGAAATTCGTGGGTTGGGCCTTCATGCTGGACACTTGACCGTTTCGGTGGATTCGAAGATTTGTCACAGCGTTGACTCGACCCTCGGCCGCCTGCTAAACCAAACGCCCGCTCGAGTGCCTCCCCATCCGTTCAGCTGGTCGGCGTCGACCGATTGTCTTCTGTTGAACAGAAATTTGGAAGCCGCGAGTCCGCATTAGGAGAATGAAGTATTTCACTAGCGAACGGTCAAAGTGAGGTATGGAAGGACATTTGGTTTCCATTCCTATTCGCTGTTGGCATTCACACGCTCTTGGAAGATCAGCGCTTCAGAATAAATGAATGACTCTTAACACGAAACTCTCGGATTCCTCGACTTGAGCACTTTTCCTGAGATTTGTGGAGCCTCGAATCACACGCCTTCGGATTCGATTATTCAAACTAAAGTGAACGTTCTGATGGAGATTTCGAAGTCCTGTTCCAGATTGCAAACGCATCCCAAGATTCAGTCGGCCAAAATCAGGCTGCGTGGCAACGACTGCGATCGATTTTTCTTGAATCAGTGTGTGGTTTTCTATGGATATTGCTCCGTCAAGGAGCGCTCTTTTTCCCACGATTTCACCTCCAATCCGGGGCTCGAGTTTTCTGCAAATTCCGGCGAACTCCAGGTCTGAGTTGTCGACTGAACATCAGCCGGACAGAGCGATCTTCTCGCAAACAGGGCGCAGGATGAGAGGGTATAAGCGTTCGCCATTCAAACAACACCAATCCCACATCTCTTGTTTGGAATGGCATTGTTCATTCAGGAGGTATAAGAAGCTAGATTCTCGTTTTCTCGACCCTTAATCGAAAATTCCGTTTTTCTCTCGGAGGAAGAGAGTTATTCCTTGAACCTCCTCTCGTTCGGGGGCGAATGTATAATAATATGAATCCTATCATTACTCGCCCGCTGCTGACGGCTCATTCGCGCTCTTAGTAAGCAAAGAGCGAGAAGCAAAGGGAATCACTAACGAGGAAGAGAGAATAAAACTAAAGACCCTGATAACTGCCGACAAACCAACAGGGGTCAAACGGTATGAACCAACAACTGACACCGACGCTCTAAGCGCCTGAATTGTGTGGATCGATCCGTCTGCTATCGCTGATGTCGTTTCGCTAACGCTCCTTGCTCGGTCCGATCAGCGACATCGGATCGCCCGAAGATTCTCAGCTGAGTTGCGCTCTATCTACAACGAATAGTCAACAGCCGTTTTGGTTCCCTGCGACATTTCAGAGTCGACGTGAATCGTCGGCTTAATTGAGATATGGAAGCGAGAGGGCTCCAGTGATGGGCTGATAAGACACGACTTCCTTCCGGCAGCTTTCCATGAGTAGAATAAGCTCGCTTCGGATAGTGTCGAAACACCGCGTGAGGCGAATTTCGTGAAAACTATCGACCCTCTTGAGAGAACTTATTCCGACAAATCAGCCCGGGGACGACCTTCTCTCGTCAACATCGACCGCGCCGCTCATCGCTGTCGCCAGGAGCAAATTCGCTTCTTCCCTTGCCAACTAGACCGTTCTCCGAGCCATCAGAATTTCGCTTCGTTCGGCTGATTCCTCTTTTGTCAAACGGCAGCTGAGTCCCCCTCGAGAAGCGGGTCGGGCAAGGAGGAATTGTATTTTCGAAGCTCTTGTTGTACCGCATCTGTTGATGCCCTGAGGTCTCCTCATCCTGGGAATAGCGGCGTGGGCTCGGAATCTAACGGATTGGGAGGAATTAGAGAGAATTCTCCTCTCAAATCCGGTAGGGCAGGACTCCGGGAATGTCCGCAGAGTTCATCCGGAGTCTAAGGCTCTCGCTTCATCGGCCGTACGAAGCAAATACTGTCAGTCCCACAGTGAGTCGTGATCGATTTGCACCCTTCAATACGCACACGCAGCAGATTTCGGTGTCAAGATTGGAGGTAGATGGGGAGACAACGCCAACAAGAATTATGATTTGATCAACCATCCGCCCCATATCGAAGCCGGAAAAGAGCTACGGCGTCAGCTGCCTTCACGCCCTCAATACAGTCAAAGCTCGTCTATTGGAGTTCCGTGGGTCATCGGATGTCTAGCCGCATTGTTTCTCGAAAACATGTGCCACTACATGAGCTCGGATCAGACCAGCTCCGAATCCTGTCTGCTCCATCAGTTGTGTAGTTCTGGTCTATCAACCACACAGAGGCTTATTAATGCAGAGACTCGATTAACAATATAGCGAAATCGACCCCTCAGGACAATTTTGGAAAGACATCCTTTTTGTGCACATTCCGACTGTCTATTTTAAGCCAAATCCCTTCCAACCATCGATTCCTCTACGAACTGTCAAGAGCACGCTGAATCTCACATTTGAACTTCACATAGTTCAAGAGATACCTAATAATAAGGGCTGGCCAATTTCTCTGAAGCATTCCGGAGCCCTCGTGGTAAAACGCCTCATCTCCGCGGTGTGAGACACCGTTTCTGTCTTCCAAACTGTGGACACGTCATCGGTCACTAGAACGACGTTGCCTTGTTCTGACTTCCGCTTGCTTGCTTGCTCTGGCTCGACTTTCAACTGCAAAATGTCAACTGTCTCGCATCAGCCTCGACGCCTTTCTGTCCAGCCTGTCTGACCGCACATAGAGAAGTTCAGTTTCTCTGGTCGACTGCGATTCGTACTTCCAGCCTCATCGAAAAATCTCCAGGATCTGATCGCCATCCTGAAGCGAACGAAGGAAGGAAATGATTGCAAGTTACAATCTTACCACCGAGTCCTAGAGAATCTATGCCCGCGAGCTTTTCGCGTTAATTTGCGAAATACCGTGGTGAGATCATTCTACATCTGGTTTATTGAAACTGTGGAATCAGAAGCGTGAATTCTGCCCGTCTTCCAGAAAAGGCCCGCAGAACATGACAAGCCAGCATAATCCAAATCGAATCGACCGATCGTCTTGTGAGACTTCCAGAGAGCGACGGAACGAGACGCGGTGGCGATCACCACATTCGCGTCAGAGCATCATCATACCGACGAACTTAATTTTTCTCAAATGAGCAAAATAAAATATAATTATAAAATAAAATTCTCCGAGTCGTTGGGATTGAAAATTTGGTGGTCATCATCATTCAGGCTGCCTGGAAGAAAGCCGAGTAGGTGCTATTATATGATATGAGCAATGCCGCCAAATGTGGCAGCGGCGATCTACTGGTCGGAGACCAGGATCTGTTCCGATCAAATGTGAGAATCACATGGAGCTCAATCCGGAGCAAAGCGGGGCTGGCGGCACCATGTGCCGCCTTGTGCGTAGGTATCTCCATCGAGATCAGGGAGACCAACGTTCAGTCTAGAGCCTGATTGGTGAGAAGGTCATAGGATCGTGATAACTGATCGCCTCTGACATCCGCTCGCGACGGTGAGATTGGCGCGAGCGTGGAAACTTGCAAACCAAATTGCGTGCAGGAGCTGGCACCCGAGCCGCCCCTGAGATGGCCGCCCGACATCGGATCGGGTCGGGAAGCCAAGCAGCGAAGCATAATATTCCTTCTACAAAACATTTCGCGTTAGGCTCTGCTGGGGTCGCACATGGTTTACCGCGCATCAGCTAATGAACCCCTACGTCGGAAAGAGGAGTTCCCTCTGAATATTTCCGTCGCATCATTTAGATATGCCGCGTGTTGATCAAGCGGAGGAGCGGATGTCTCTTGATCGAAGCTTCTTCAAGAGACGGGCGCTTTTCCTGAAGGTCCAGCAACAACTCGGAGAGGTCTCCGCTTGATCAATAGCCGCGGCAGAAGTGCAGATCGCCGAGAAGGATCCACCACCCATCTCCCACTCGAGACCGACGGACGTTGACTTTGCGCCGACGGCAACGAGGCAGCGGCGACGTCCTTGCCTCCTACAACGTGTTTCGTCAATTAGAAAAAAAGGGACTGAGCGATCTGACATTCATCCAAATATACTTCGTCTCCGTATGAGGCAACGCGATAAAGATGATTCATCATTTCTCATTGATTAAGTTAGGCTTTGTATGAAATAGCCCGTCTCGGGGGTAGAACCGCGGACGATTTTCCGATCGAAAGGTGAAGGTTTCAATGATTTTTCTCCGCATTTCCGTGGCTCCCATCCCGCTGAATCAAGCGGACATCTGAGCATTTCGACCGACTCTTACGTGGATAATGGGGATGATGATGATGCTCAATTATCAAATTCAACAACTCATTTGCTCACATCAGGGGGAATGGGTCCGCTCGCGATGCATCATCGAAAGCACCCTAGCCTGCTTCGATCGTGATCGCGCAAGTACTGCGTGGTGGATACTTCCATTGACCATCCCTTGACGGCGAGCGTCTGTTGGACTTCGGCATCGTAATTCTATTTCCAGTAGGGAATCAGCGGAGCCAAGGAAAAGCAGCGGTATGGAAGGTGTGCGAGAAGATGTATTTATGATCGATTCAAGCGTCGCAAGTAATACATAATCCTCAACCGTTATGAGGATCAGCGACTAGGAAGAGCCTCGGAAAAATGATTCTCGAGTTTTACGACCGATTGGACTGACGCAGGCATCTGATCTGACTGAGACGCTCCGCGTCAAGGGATAAATGAAGCGATCAGCGGCCGGGACGAGAGGGGCAGCTGACTTCAGATCGAATTGGATCTGCATTCCGCGCTGGACGTCAGTCACTCGAGACGTTGGTTTTGTGCAAACGCTTTCCAAGAACGTGCGGCAAATCCATGCGTTCCGTTCAAATGCTCCCCTGCAAACGTGACCATGACGAATCCGGGACACTTGCCTCCGAAGAAGGAAGTGTCGAGAGGGAATTCAAAGTTCTTGAAAAATGAAAAAGGAAACAATGAATAATGTCAATTGTGCCCCTCTCCCCCTCATCACTCAAAGTGGTCTTATTCACGGAAATGACCGTAGCCCACATTCGTACATTCCGATTCCCACTATGCTCCTGGGCAGAAAACACCTTTCCTTACTCGAATCTCTGAATCTTCTCCCGCGTGAGCGACCAGAGGTCTGGAAATCTCAACGCGTGCGCGACGCATCAGTGGCAGAAAAAGATCATAGGCTCTGCGGCGTTCTTGAATAGCGGGAATCTATGTCGTTTTCTCGTTGGTTTGTTTAGCGCGACTACCTCTTCGATCCGATCCGTTTTTCTATGTGAGTCTTTTCGATTCGCGGCACCGTAATCGATTTTGGCGAAGTCTGTATGCGAGTCATTGTCGGTTCTCAGAACGCCGACTTTTCCTTGTCGACGATTCCGCTCGACTTTCTATCCCGAGAGGTTTTTGGAGAAAGTTCTCGGGTGACTGCAGCTCAATCAACTCCTACGACGTCAGTCGTAATTTTTTGCTCGTTCAAAACTTTGCTGAAGTGCTTCCGCAGTCGGAATCGAATATCGGCAATGAGAAATAATTGACCACCTTCCCGTGAGCTGACGTGCTTTGTTTGAGAGCATTTCAAAATTCACGGGCTCAACAACTTCCTGGGCTTGGCGAATGTTCTAGCTGTGGGAGTGCCAATTGGCAAACGTCTGGAGTGCGATAGCGGATAATTCCGTCGACGCTGAAAAACCTCTTAGACTCGTTTACTGCTCTGTTTCCCTCCAAAGAAACAGACGCTGGGACAATCGCGATTAAGGCAACAGAAGCTCACCTGAAACCGAAGACAAGCAGAATTAGTTAAGATTCCGTGAATTACTCCTCCGGAATTCTGAAAGACGGGGAGTGTATCTCCACCCATCGGAGTATCCGGAGCGTTGGCTGAGAGAGGATTGCGTCAAGTTTTGATGACGGAAGTGGCACAGAAATTATGTTGTTGTGGATTTTTATTTTTTATTCTCTAATCCGTTAACGATCTTGTCTGAATTCCACCAACGGATTGAGGGAAAATATGCGAGGTGAGAAGAGCGATCACTTGGGTAGCTACCGACTGCCGGTCAGCTGCATATAGGCGCGCTTTTTCGCTCGAGACACCGATTGGACGGTGAATTTTTTGATTTCAGACGATGATGGTTCTTCAGCGCTCCCCCACGGAGAGGAATAAAATAACTCGGAGCGACCATGAGAGGATGCTACGAGGTGCGCTCGGCCAAGATAACATTCCTCGAGAGGGTTTGGCGGGAGCGAGCCTGACCATCCGATGGCTAGGAAGCTTTCGAGGCACAATATGTATAGACTGCCGCCGACCTCACGCATATTGACCGATTGCGCGAATTCTCAGCCATGATGAAATGAAGTCTACAGGATTTGATATTGAGCCCGGGGGATCTCGAGAGGGTCATTGTACCCCCATCAAGGCCCGTGAGTCGAATTTCTCGGACGGGCTACTTATTCGTCCCTGCACGGCAAGGAATGAGACAACTTGAAGTAGTGGGTCTCCCTGAGCCTCCTGCGCCCTGGGACTGTACAAGGAGACATTCCGCATCTATTGAACAATGATTGCTGTATCAATAGGGTGAAAAGGAAAGTAGGGAACGTTAGGCATTGAGCAAGATATTGTTTATTGCTTTTGATTGGGCTTGTGATCTTAACATGCAAGCGAACGACGAAGCATCCGGTCAGGTCTGTCACCGAACGAACATTAGATAAGTCTTGCGAAATGTCATGACGAAATCTCTTGTCGTCCGGCAAGTCGTCGTCGTCGTCGGGAGCGGCATCATTGATCGCTTGTTCTCCCAATGGGTCCATCGTTCGATGAATCGGTCGCCGTATGAGCTTGCCGATAGCGATCTTGCCAAAAGAGACGTTGCGAATGATCGGAGGGGCTGCTTGGGGGATAAGAGGACTCTGGCGCGCCGGACATCGGGACACATGCCTTCCACATCCCCTGACCATAATCATGGTCTTCAAGTTCCAAGAACATCGTCCCTGATGCTCTCGAGAGAGCGAATATTCGAGGTACGGAAAAAATTCCAGATCCGAAAAGAGAGGTACGGAATCTGAAGGTTCTGGAGCTTTCAGTCTCGAACGTATTCGACCGATCTGGCGAGTGCCCGAAATAGCTCCCGGGCCGGACCGACCGCACGCACTACGTACAAATGAGGGACCCAGCATCACCGTCTAGATATTGTTGGTGGGAATGGCCCCAGGAAGCACATGTACCCGGATGCATCAAGGCCGGGACCTGCAAGTTTTGCCGCCAGCAAGAGTTGTACCACGCCGGCGCCCGCCTCCAGCAGCGTCCTTGCGACCTGTCTTGAAATGATACGCACGTATCTTTTGCTTGTCATTTCAGATAGGCCAGATGATCTAAACACTTCTAGCATTTTTCAGACTTCTATAAACACATTGACACACGAGGCTCAAGACCAATAATATTTCACTTTTCAAGAACTCCTCGAAAGCCTCGGATATATTTCAAACCTCCGAGGAATCGTCTTAGCAGTGATCAATCCTCAGGGGATTATTATCATCAAAGTATGAAACCCTGGAAATGTGAGTTGCGACAGGTTCAGTCTCATCCACGGATCCGCGGAATACACCCGAATCTCTTCGTTCGCGTGATTTCAGGCCTCGGACGGAAGCATCGCAGACGGCTGCGCACTCGACCCTGGGCAGAGTTCAATTCCTATGCGACAGCTCCTATTTCATAAAATTGCTAGCGCAGCGGTTTTCCAATAAGTTTCCACCAGACAGTCAATTTTGCTCCCCCTACCCGGGACCCCTGCCTTCCAATAATACCCGCCAGCGGTACAGCTCCCACAAGCCCGAACGGTAGTTGGAAGAACGAACGGCAAATAAGGAGAAAAATACTTTAGCGATTGCGACTAGTCAGTCGAAAGTCGGCCACTCTAAAGCTCTGAGTCAAGGCGGCAGCAACAACTTGGCGTTGGGAACAAAGTAATGGATTTTCTTCAATCGTGTAAAATTTCCATTCTACCCGTCGAACCTCCGCGACCTCGACACCTTTCCGTCAGCTTCGTTCAAATTTATTCAATTCGAGGACCCCGCTTCGAAATATTTGTCACCGCCGAACTCGATCGCCTTATTTCACTCCGTCGAACAGTTCTGAGAAGAAACAACTGCCTCAGTTCCTCAATCTTTTCGATTGTCTGTTCCGGTAGCCGGGAAATCGATTCGTAGGACTGTCGGATGACTTTCGACTTCGCACGAGACAAGACTGAGCGGCTCCTTCCCTTTCTTTCTCGGGATTTAGGTACGAAAACTCGATGTCTTAACAAGCTTAAGCGCTTTCGGCTGATAGGTTCGAAGGAATGTATCTCACACCCCGTCATGCAACGACGCTTCTCCTAATTATATGCCTCGTTCTCGATAAGCATCGCATGTCAGTAACGTGAGAAGTCTTCCCATGTATCCGTTAGCAATGACTGTTTTGAATTAAGGGCTCCAGACTTGGTCATTCACCGAGAACTGTGCTGAGCGCAATGCTGCACGCGTGTACCCGTTTGATGGTGCCAACTCATTGTTCGGAGAACTTTTCTCCCGAGCAGCGGCGAACAGAAGCATTCAAGCCCCTCGTGTCCTCCTAAGCCGCGTGTTTGCGCGGCTCCCCGCACAGAAGCGCGCCTCAAGCGAGCAATTAGGCCCTAGGAAATCCACAGGAATTACGGTTCCGGATTATAGTACGCTGCGGAACGAAAACCTCAATTCCGCACTTAAGCTACCCGCAGGGGAAAATGTTCACTACTCCCATGTCTTCGAGTCGATTCGCCCGGGAAAAAGCCGACTTCGGCCCGAATCTGGCATCAAATGAGCTATTTTCTCGGCTTGAACGTGGGATCCCAAAGTCTGATTCGATATTCCGACCAGATCATCTTGAGGACCAGGGAGGAGGGTGTAGATTCTGGCTTCGAATTTAATAGCGATGATGATGATGATTATAAACACGGCTCTGTTGGATGGTCCGGGCATCGACGGTATACCTAGTTGTTCAGCGAAGATTGCTCTCAACAGGAAACATTCAGGTTGTGGATGAGAAGGGGCCAGACAACATGGTCGGTTCGATGAGGGATTGAATAGCCAGACGTTACGCGAATGTTACGGATAATTTCTTCCTTATCATCATCGACGGACTTCTTGGATCCGCACCCGTCGGCGACAGATTCATGCCTTGCGTAACCACGGCGACGACTTGTAATGGGAGTGTTCTGCCGGTTTCTTCTGCAGATTTCATAAGGTTCGGAAATCCCGAGAACACATTTTGTGTCTGCCATGGAGCTCTTCGTTGCCAAATCTTCCATGCATTCGCCGTCAGAAATCTTTCGAACTTCCTTCTGTTCCCCCATTCTCTGAGCATTCTTGTCTCGTGGGTCGAGCTCGATTTCCGGAAGCACCGCTCTGACATTCATTCTAGCAGTCCGAAATACACGATGGGGGACCTGAATCGTGAAGAGAAAAAAAACGGGAGCCCACATTTCCGACGGGAAACAAACAGGCTTTCTAGAAACAAAGCAGATTACTCTTCTTTGGTATCACCGTCGATTGCAGCTGATGGATGATTTGTGTAGCGACGGACGACTCAGCATACGATGCTCCGGATCACTGAGAGAAGGAGTCCGCAGCCGAAGTCGCAGAAGACCGCGTAACACGTCTATGTATGTATAGCAAGCTCCAGGAAAAAGGAAATGCGCTCCCGTAGCTGAGGTTCTCGAAAGCTAGCCGATGACTCTGGGATAAGTCGCGGAAAGCAATATTCGGGAACTAATTCAGATATTCGATTCCTTGTGTTCTTCCTCAGAAGACGTGCCGCCCGTGTCAGTTCCGCAGCCACGAAAAAGTCCACATTGGCGGTAATTGTTTCTTCTATGAGAAAGATGTGACTTATGTGCGGGACGAGGCTGCTCGGAATCCCGTATGGAGGCGAGCTGACAGCTATATTTCAGGCAGATTCCGTCAAATCAAGACGGAGCCTTCAAACTAAAACGACACCCGAATTCCATGAAATTGCCTCACGTCTTCGTTTCGGATTGGCAAACCGTCCCGGCAGTTGCTTAGGAGGAAGTTCAGGAACCTTCATGGAAGAGCTCGATTTTTGCTCAGAAGCCTGTCCTTATGTGGTGTTGCATTTGAATCGCTTTTCCCGAAGATTATCGTAAACAACTAATCACTCGCTTGTTTTGCAAACAATGCGAAAAACTTCACCGACCTCCACCGCAAACGCACTAAGGAGTAAAAGTAAGTGGTGTGTTGGAACCGCTTTCGAAAGAAAAATAAATGTTCGCAATCGCACCGAATTCAGGTGATGATAAGCGAGGGCCATCCGAGAGAATTCATTCGCACGGGGAAAAAATCATTCAAGCCGCAAGTCGCGAACACTTCTGAGATATATATGTAGGTATATAATGTCGGACTCGAGAACGACCGTATGTGGAGAACTCAGCAAGAAAATCGTCTTCACCCTAGCCATGTATCGGCAAAGTGTATTGCATAATGTGAATTTGATGATCGCACAATGCAATCCGGAAGTAATTCGAGAGCTTCACGACTCGCGATCACAGAGCTTCGTGGTGCGCGGAGAACGAAGAAAACACGGTCCAGAAAGTATCCAGCCCGCAATGGAACCGAAACTCACGCCAAACTCTCCAATTTTTTCCTTCATGGATGGCGTTTAAATTTTCGGATTCTCGAGTATCACCTAGCGGACAATCTATCTAGTGAGGACGTACAATTCGTTAAACTTCCAGGCAATTAGCTCTCCCGATTCGATGGGAATCGATAGCGTAGAAGGCGTACTCCCTCCGTTAGCGATCTTGCGAGGATCCATTGATCGTGTCTCATGTCAACTTCGCCCATGACACCGCGGGAGGATGTTAAGGCTGTCGGTTTTCCGCTCGCATGGCGAATCGCTTCCTCAGTGAAGAAGTCAAGACAAGGTTGACTCCGGCAGAAAAGAAGTCGTAAAGCCCCGGAGATGCGAGTGGGTGAGCGATAGACTAAGTCTTGGCTGACTGAGTGGAGAAACGAGGATTAAACGATGCGCATCTTCCGATCGCTTGAGCTCTCATTTCGAAACGGGAAAGATTGACGTAGCTCCCCATCCGAAGTTCAACGAGTCAATGCTTCCGTGGCCGGTTCCTCAACTCGAAAAATTACGGAAAACGAACTGAGAGGATGAGAAACCTTCCCGGAGCTCACAAGCCTCCCCAACTCAGACGGATTGTCCCTCCGATTCAGGACTCAATCTTTTTGTAGTGTCCACGACGATTAGGATCTCTTCCGGTCTCCCAAGCGCGATTATCTTCCGCCGCAGGGGCTCCCGGTTCATCTTCCACGATTTTCGCTAACACCCCTTGAAAAATTCATTCCAAACAGTTATTTTGTGAGGTGCAAGAGTAAACTACCGCCGGCATCGGGGCAAAGGAGCAGCTCCGTTATATAACGGGGTTGATGGATTAATGAGTGGTGTACCCGTTCTTAGATCAATGGACAAGTTGACTGGACGCAACCGGACATCACATACACGTAACACGACGGGGTTTCGTCGTCTGAGTCGGGTTGTTGACCAAGGGCTGGCGGCGCGGCGGGTCGCTTGTCGTCTTGGGTAGGCCAGCTGATCGACCGACTGCTTGCCTGATTGGCTCTGAGCTCTGATATAGCCAGGGGTCGAATCTTCTTGCAGTCGAATTCCGCATATTGCCCTGGGTGCCAACCATTCATAAAGCGAGGAGTCCCTCGGGATATCTAGATTTCGGCGGGGCTGATGGTCGCTTGATCGCATTTCAATTCTCCAATGAGCATTCCTATCCCAACATTCATTCAGTCTATCATACATTTGTATGGAAATCCTCATTATTGCCACACGATGCCCGATCTAGAAGAGAGGGTCCGTCTCAGATCTGCGAAGTCCCGCGTGGACGGCTGTTCGGCTCCATTAGCGTCGAGATAGCAGAGAATCGAATGCTCGGTTCGGATGAGCGGGACGGAAGGCTCAGGCATTGGGGAGCCTAGAGGTCGATCGACACACTTCACAAGATTGAACTTGACTCGGGGATTCGATTTCAATACGACAAGCTAAGGATAAGCCTCGCAAGCCCTCGAATAAACATAGATTCTCTCAAGGATCACACGGGTTAACCCCTGCGAGCTCGGCAGCGCGTTTTCCGATCCTTGGGAATCACCGACGTCGCCATCTTTCGGGCTCGATGGGGCGCAGGGGTGCCCATTTAGTAATGCGAGCCGATCGGAGGAGAGTTGAACGACTTTTGGGAATCCTAATGGATCATCGTCATTACGGAACTGGAAAGCGAATGGAAATGCAACGATGCGGAATTATGATCATGATCACCGATCGAGCTAGAAGTCTAGAGCATCGGACGCGCACTAAACGCCAACAGGGCTCGAAAAGACTTCATCTTCAGTCTGAATATTCCACCTGAAATATGGAAAGAACCAATCGATCGCAGCCTCAGCCTCGTAATAATCATGGAGTATTCCAGATCGAGTAAAATATAAGCGGAAATGAAATCCATGGCTGGCCAAACTCATGATTGAGAACGACCAGAAATCCCCCACGACGGGATCAGTCTCTTCTGCGGTTGACATTCTCTCAACGAGCCCAAATCAGTGAGCATCGTCCTATTGAGAGCGTCCTCAGCCAGATCCGAGCTGACTGTACGAAATTCCGGCGAGAGAGCGCCGATCCTCGTCTTTTTTTGTGTCCTACCCCGACAATCGGAGCAAATCCCGTTTGGCCGCTGATGGAATGTAGAAAACGCTTCGGAGGGAAAATGACCGAATCCGATCCGCCCTGCGTTGACATACGTCCGCGTTCCTTCCGCTGCGCTATGCTCGACAAGCTGATAGTCAGTCAGATAGATAGACCGAGGAACGGACAGACGAACAGACAGACGGATCAACATTCGGTCAGTCCGTCCGTCTGACGAGTGGATTGAACGTCTTGCCAGAGCCAGTCGTTGGTAGTCTCGCCGCCCCTCAACAAAACACAGTTTGTCGAAACACTCAACTGCGGTCGCTTCCTATGTCACATTCAGGAATGCCAAGGACTCAGGACGGCTTGAAGGGTTCTCCAGGGGGAAGTGGAATTCGTTTGACTCGTCCCCACCAATGTTCTCAAGCGACGCAGTCGGCATTCTAGCTTTCGGAGAGCTTCCTATCGACTCGCACTTAGGAAAACCGGAAGCGAGCCGAAGGATCTCCCTCCCAGGATTCGCTCGGAAATCTTCGACAGAGCGAATACAGAAAACGATGAGTTCGTTCAGGCACGCTTTATAGCCCGCATCAGGCTTTGCATTTCCGCCACGAAGAACAGTAACTATCAGCTTATCTGGTTTGTTCGAAGGCCAAATAATCATCTCTGATTGCGCACCGCGAATGTACCGTTTTTCTCTACGCAACCTATGTTGTCCCAACGCTTTGCGTTATGCGCCTACAGTTAGTCAGAAAGAATCCGCATCAGATTGCGACAGATATACGCTAGTCGGAGACTTCGAAGCTTTCGCTCATCGAATCGAAAGAACGGCTCCATTCAGACCCCGCGTATCTTCGGTTACGTTGCCGATAGATGCCTTCTCTGACTCAGTCTCCCGAATGAGCCGCGATCGGCGAGAGCTTAACTCTAAGCAAGATTCGCTCACATCCATCGAAACACCGATACTTAATTCTATCAAAGATTTGTCAGAGCTTCAGGAAAAAATCGAACGGGAATTCTACTCATTTCATTTATCAGTGAGTTCCTGATATCGTCAATATAATGGAGAAGCGCACAATGCTCGTCGTCAGCGTCACATCGGCCTCGCAGTCGCATAGACTGCGAAGCATTCCGGTGTTTCCTCATCAAGCAAAACTTATAATTTGAGTGAAATATTATCACTAGACTCGATTATACGGAAACTGGTCCGAGCGGTGAAAGTGTCGAGCGCTACGAGAAACTGATACAGTTTGATTTTTCCCTCAACAGAAGCTCGTCTGTGTTCCCTGTGGTCCGCCGGGAGGATAAATCAAGCTAACGAACGCATTGGGAGCTCTAATTACGTTTTGTAATGAGTTCCGGCGATGCTTTGCCCGCTGCAACTATCACTTATGATGGGCATAAAGACGACGACGGCGGCGGCGGCGGCGACGACGACTGTAATACTTGTTGTAGTGTTCTCTAGATGCCGCGCCGTCGTCGGCGGATCTTAAACCACAGCCTGGAGCAAGCGATGAAATTGTGACGTCGGTGGCGCCAGCAGCTTTTTCGAATCGTGGCCGCTCGTTATAAAGTGTACGTTAAAATACGAAATGCCGCATGTTTGGTCACACGGCTCACCACATGAATGGGCAGATGGATGGATAGGCAAACGGATGCGACGAACAAAGTGTCGTCACTGCTCGCCGCCTAGCGTTGGCCCAGATTTTCTCCTACGGAGCTGCATTCCTTCCTCAAGATGCGCGAGCGGACAGTCAGCAGGCCAGGCTTTCTATTTTTGAAAGCCAAGCTTGAAAAAACCCGCACGCTGTGCGTTTTCGGTGATTTCCCCTAAAATATTTCCACCTCACACCGAGCCGGATTCATCGGAAAAGCGCGCAGGGAGCCACCGGAACGGAAGCGAGACACTGCGTTACGTAGTACCTCCAATTGCCATGCTAATAAAGCGACGCCGCGTCGCCTCCCTCCGGCGGAGGAAGCGTCGGTGTGGACATCGGTGCGAGCATCGGCTCCGACATCTGCGGAACTTTATGGGATAGCGAGGAGTCGCTTCCCTTCCTGCCAGCACCAGCGATCGTAGTTGTGACTATTGGACGAAATCTAGCGGGCCAAGATGGAAAAATGAGAAGACGGTAATGTCATGAGGCATACGAAAGGGCATGTGACTAATTACAATTACAGTGAGCCAGTCAATGGTCCGTCTGCTTCTCGTTGACTCATGGAATCCCTCCAGCTGTACAGTCGACATACGGGCAGCCCAGTCCTGTCGGAGCTTTGTGTGTAGAATTACTTCATGAGTATATGCATGCGGCAGCGGTCACCGGAAGAGCTACCCGGTGCCTTATCGCGGAAGGAGGAGACGTCCCGACGGCGAAATGAGGGACTAAAGTGACAGGGATAGATTAGTTATAGAGTAAGTTCGAATAAATTAAAATAAGATTACACACGAGCTGAAGAGGAAACGCGAGGAGCGTCAATCGAAGAGGGAAAAACGGCTCGGTGTGTGTCGTAAATCAGAAGGTAAATTGACGACATTTCATTAAGTGAATCTTCGCCCGAGTAGTTTACGAGCTTCGCCTGCGACGGTGTTGGATACCGTGGTCGATGGTTAAGTATTCGCATAGGGTAGTACTTTGAACAAGAAGCGAAACACTTAAACGACCGCGACGACTGAGCAGATCACGGGGAAGCCGGCCCCCATCGATCCCGCAGCGAACAGAAAAGACCTTCATTGGGCGTTCCGTGATTTCGTTTTTTTTTGGTAGTTTCCCCACATACACCGAAGCTCTTCCGGGGCTTCTTCATCCGCGGCTCCGCTCCTCCATTTTTCAGTTGGGCTGCCGGATAGCTGTCTGCGCTGAATCATTGTGTCCAGAAAGTGAATTGGTAAGTGAAACTTTGTACAGAAGCGACGGCCAAGCTTTTAAAAAAATGCCGGAACCAAGACAGAAGCTTGAGCAAAGAATGAGAAAAGAAATCTTCCTGAGGCTGCAGATGCGCTGCTTGGAGAAGACGGTGTCATTGGATTAGATGGTTCGAAAGAGAAATAGGTCCGGCAGACCGAAAGCATCCAACTCAAGCAAAAGAGAAGAATTGCACCGAATCAGCCGGAGCCCGATGGGTCCAGGTGAACTTTTGCAAAGTATCACCGCAGGGAGAAGAAATGACGCGAACGGCATGGAGTGCTGAATTCGCATCAGTTATGAGGAGCGACTGCTTGAACTTGCATAACTGACATCAAAATATCATTATTCAATACCACCAGAGCGAATGTGTTTGAAACGGATGCTTCGAAGGTCGAAGGCCAAATCCGAATTCGCTCTCTGTGTCCGTCCATTTCCATAGCTGGAAAAGTTCGCTTTCACGATGTTCGCAAATGCGCGACGACTTTCGCCGAAAATCACCGAAATTTCGAATACTGCTCTCTCGAAATTCTGGATCGTTCCGCAAGGTTCACCGACTCGGCAGTAGAAGTCGAGAGCTTTCACCATAGCGGGAATATTGCGATTGAGAGCTCTCGGCTCTGCGCCGTATCCGCTGCAGACTGCAACCAATCGGGGCTCGGCAGTGAGCAGCTCCGCGTAAGAATATTATCCCTGCTGGCCAAGTAAAAATGGGAGATAATGGATTTTTTTTCTTCTGAGCTCTCCGAAACCGATGCTGGTCAGTTCGAAAAGACCGCCGATACCTTCAACGAGACAACGGTCACCGTTGGCTGATCGGCATTATCTCGTGATTTTGGTTCCAGCGTCAACGGTACCTCCGGGCTTGAGGGTTGGCTGGTCTAACGCATTTTCGCAAAACTCTCTGCTTCCCAGCCACGGCGGGGTCAGGCGGAGGAGTGATATCAAATTCGAATGTCTTATCTTGAACTCCGAGCGGAGCTCGTCCAGCAAAGACTTCCCGCGGAGCCTGCAGCCAGATTCCGTGAATTTTGCGGTGTGATTCGACTGCACGAGCCATCGAACCCCAGCCATCGATTTCTGCGATTCACTTACGTGTCATGATGTGTGAATCAATGTGATGAACGAGGGTTCATCACCCAGAAGTGATTATTCAACACCGCTGGGCCTGAGAAATGATATATGGATCCCTGAGCAGACACAAGGATTCGGATTAGAATGACTTGACGAAACACTGATGCGTCTGCTGTGGGAGTGCCCGGAGAGACCTCCATATCACAGATACTCCGAGACTCTGCGATGAGGGTCAGGAGGCTCTCGATTCAGGAGGAGAACGGTCACTGAGCCGCCAGCATTCAGAAAACTCATCCAGAATGCCATCCCGATGGAGCCGAGAATCATTCCGCATGAGTTGCGGGCTTTCACTTCAAAATCGCTCTGAGGTAGAGCGCTATGCTCTAAGCAATGAGCTCTAGCCAGTCCTCGCAGATTCTAGAGCAAGAAAGCGCCCGTTGGTTTCTGGTCAGCGCAAAAACCAAATTCCAATGGCAAAAGAGCCCAACAAACGAGCAACCAACATTGCGAAGACTGAGCTCTGATTTGGAGCAGACGCGCCGATCCGTCGGTCTTCTCCCGAATAATTTCGATGCATCAGCCGGGGTTCGCATTGATCACTGCCGTGAATTTTCGTGAATTCGAGAGGCACGTGGATTGACTCTCAAAATTTCCCGCAGACCTTCGACGGAAATTATGGATCATTACCGAGTTTTTCCGTGTGTCCGGCATCAGAACCCGCTTCGTTTTCGGTGTCCAACAGTTTCGCTCTGTCCGAGCACCGTGCTTGTTTTTCTGTTTTCAACAATAGTTTGAGCTCGGCGACTAGAAACGCCTTCCCGACGGACCTTCGTGTCAAGGTTACAGACATTGTGGTAAGAGTTGCATTGGGGGCTAAATTCTCGAAACCTCAACAACAGTTAGAATTCGCCGATCCCCGTCCTCGTTCTCATTTTGCGAGCCTTATCGTCCTGCGCTTGGGTTTCCCGAAATACCCTCGATAAGAGCAGGTCGTCCTTTCCATGGATACCGCCGCTCTTATGTCAGTGATATTCCTTTTTGGTATCGACGAGCACATCGTAAGCGAGGCGCATATTTGAGTTGTCGTCGTACGTCACGATTTTCGTTTCGGAAACTGTTGCGACGCAGAGATTCGTTCAGCAGATGACGATGAACACTGGTCTCAGTCTCCGACAGGCCCGATGGGCAACGCGACGTAAGTCAGAGTTCTGACGTAGAGCATTTGAGATATGAGTGGACATTGCGCGATATTCGCTTTGTCCGGCATTCCCAGCATTCCATCAAAAATGGAGCATGCTCCCTTATGCTGTACTCCGTTCGAGAGAGGAACATGTACATGTATGGAGCAGAATTCCGCCTTGACTTACGCAATGCTCCGTCTGTTACTCCTCTGGATGAGTGGAGCGCAGAGTCCGAAAGACTGCGTCCAACAAAACTAACAACACCATCGTCGACAAAAGCCGCAGCGAGAAGTCTCCGATATTCTCCGTGGAGGACGGCAAATATTGCCGGGCTGAACTGCCTACATTCTTCACTCCATGCACCGTAAACACACCTTTATTTGTGCCCATGATCGCCAGCGCGCACGCAAGCGCAACTATGGCTTTAAAAGCCATCTGGGACTCGAGTGCGTAAATCACCTACGCGAAGATGCGGTGAAGAACGATTGTTCCGCAATGTCACCGTTTCGAAAGTATGTTGAGAGAGAAGCAATCCAACTCGGCTGAAAACACTGAACTCAGCGAACGAGAAAACCGACTTCGCCACTTGAACCGTTTTTGTTGCTTTTCGTTGCAGAGCTGAAGTTTCGTCGGACTGCGCGCTAGCGAAAGCGACGGTGAGGGCTTGTGGCAAGACACAAGACCTCACACCACACAAGAAAGATACATTGCCAGCAGATCTGCCGCCGTCGCCTCCGCCGTCACTGTTTCTGCTAGAAGGCTCTTTCGACGATCGTTCACACACGCACACTTGTTCCCCCGCCGGTCTAGGTTTCTCGTTGAAGTCGAAGCAAATTTGAATAAGAGCCAAGAAGGCAATTCCACGTACTGGCGACTCTTCACCAAAATTGACTTATGGTCAATTGACCAGAGAAACTCGAAGCATCATTTATCGCGGCAAGACTTGTTTTCGCGAAGCTCGTGGACATCGACTGAATTCGTTGCTTTAAATCTTCCTCAATAGAGGAACACCAAAGTTTCTGATCTCCAGCATTCTCATGGGATGGCGAGATGCTCGTAGTCCTCCAAAAAATGGATGGGTGGGCCTCGGGGGGATATCGCGCTTGCGAGTAAAAGACGTGGCGTTGAAACGAGCCAAGAATAGTTTCTTCTTGCAGGAGAGTACCGGAGAATGCTTCTCCTGACTCCTATTCCCAGACCAGTACCCAAAGGCGTGAATAGAGAGGGATGGGCAGCAGGGGTACGTGCCCCTGGCGCCGCACCCTCTGGGTGCGGATTCGGTGGACTTCTCCGAAGCATTTTTCCTGCACTGTCTCCCCTCTTCGTTTCATTGGTATTGGGAGCCCCATTGATGCGTCGATCGAAGAGCTTTAGCACAAGACCTGCGTTCTAACCCCCGCAGGTTCTCGACGATCTGTCCCCACTGCGATGATATTCGTCTGGAGAATCGAATCCGAAAGGGTGGCGCGACGGGAATTTCGAATTGCATCCGTGACGTTACAGAATCAAATCTTGGCCGCAACTCTTGAAGACCACAGCCTTCCCAACTTGCGATTCTTTCCGCCCTCGATAGACGTGGCGAAAGCGCCGTGGTCACTTCATTCCTCGCACCAGCTGTTCCATCCGGGATATCATCTTGCAGGACGAAACATGAGGCAGCGCTGATGATGTGTCGAGAATCATTCCATACAGGAAAGTCGGACGAGACGGATAGGATGAATAGGCTCACTAGGCAAAATGAATACGGGCTTTAGAGTGGCTTTCAATACCTACTTCATTTCTGCTCCGCTACATTTCGCGTACACAAATCATTGATCCGAATTGACGCAGCTTTCCGAAACTTCCGATCCAAGATAATGTCAGAATTCCCGCCGCAGCGCTGGATTCGGGCCTGGGCTCATCGCAGCGAGGATTCGTCCTTGCCGAAGGGGATCTCGTGGGAGTATCGTTCCGTTGCTGAGGCACTGACTTAAGCACTTTAACGCCTGGTATTCTGATGATATTGGTCGACCCGGGAATCGAAAAATCAGCTCGTCATCAGATGACCTCACCGAAAGTCTCATCCGGCACATTTATCTGACCATTGCATATGCGAGATGCACTGAGAATATAATCCCAGAGGGGTATCGAGTAGGAAGTAAAGAAATTTTCTGCACGGGATGTTTGAGAAGAAGAAAATTCGCGAGTACTCCAGTCTCGGGAAGCCGATCTCGAGCGCTACGAGAGCAACCTCATTAGTGTTCACGAGTTTTTACTTTCAGCCGAAGTCTTCTGAAGTTTCCCCGCAGGAGTTGTTCGCTCTTAACACGTGTGAGCGTTCACGATCTGGTTACCCGTTGTTGTTGTCGTTGTTCTGCCGAAAGCGCGCGAACAATATCGTCTTAACGTTTGCTTCCTTGATTGCTCTGCTTTCTGAGACTTGTAAGGTTTTCTGTAGTTGCAGAGTGCTGTAAATGAGCTCAGCGAAAAATGGGGCGATATGTTTTGGTGACAAGGATTGGATTGGCAATGTCGCGAAAATTATCGTCTTCCCGTCGGCTGTTTCAGTACTCTCCCCGCAAAGGTGAGAAGCTCTCCACTGCCGCACGAAGGTAAGAGATGTGGAAGAGAGGAAAGGGAAGAGATTATCGAGACAAAGACACAATGCCCAGATAAGGAGCAATCGTCACAGCCCATGTACTCGCGTGACTAAGACCGCTTCAACTTTCACTGTCGGCGGCCGACTCAGCACACTGACTCGCGACACGGACGAATGATCGCCCCGCGAAAATTGAATGACGAAGGCTCCGGATGCTCCTAGAGATCTGAGCGCTGACCGCCGAACGCAAAAAACGGAGTACCTCGATGAGAATCAGCCCTTCCGCGCCTTCCTCTTATCATCATATCGATTATACACATGCGTATTCAGAGGCGACGGGGTTCTGATCTCCCTCTGCCTTTATCGAATATTTTTTGTTTCATCATTCCCGCAATGATTTCGCTGCGCGGACCATTCCAGCTTTGGTTCAGGACCTTGCGCTTCCCGACTCTCCCATAGATCACGACTCTTAGTCCGCCCTTGACGGAGGGATGCTCATTCCAGGAATCTCTCTCGGAAGAGTGCGCGGAGGATCGATTCCTACCCTATTCCATATTATTTAGGGATCAGTCCCTCATGCTGATGGACTCGGATGTCCTGGCGAGCGAGGTCCTGGTCTCAAGAACCGTGGGTGATCCCCAGGAGATTACGCCTGTCGATGTCGGTCCCGCAAGCTGTTCACAGAGAAACCGAACTCCTACGAAGGATCGGACGAACGTCATACGCACAACGCGAAGAACGAGCCAAGGCGATGAATGGACTCATCGAGAGACGGACAGACAGACAGACGAACAGACTAGTGAGCAAGCGACCGAGGCTGCCGCGGATACGGCCATCGACGGTAACCGTAAACGAGAGCTCTACGCTGAGACAGCGCTGCCTACAAACGCTGACTTTAAGGGAGTCGTCAGCTCCCAGCAATGCGAACTTTGGAAGCAAGCTAAGCTTAGGGCGTGCCAGTCTGCGCAAGACGACCAGCAACACGGACGGTCGAACGAAGAGTCGAGCGCACTCGCTTCCTAGTACGGAAAATTTCGGAGAGTTCGTGTCGGAAATTCAGTTCTGTGTGTTCCATCCCTGAATAGCTGTGACCACCATGGAGCTTGGAACCTTCATTCTCAAACAAGTTAACTTCGTAATCAGCCTCATCATCTGGGTGAGTCCGAGCCGAGAGCGCTCGAGCAGCAAGCTTTTCGCCGGAGCGGTTTCGACGACGCGAACGAGTCTGTTTCCTCCATATCTTCGCTGTATTCTGTGGCATCGCTCATTCCTACCCCCCTCACACACTGCTCAGTTTTCGTGGAAAACACAGATCTTCTGGAACAGCGGATCCCCGCGCGGATCACCTCGGACTGTCCAAAAGATTCCGTAGGTCACCCCGCTCGTTTCCACCCATTCCGCCATTTATTTTCGGCCAACGATTAGATCATAC
Source organism: Galendromus occidentalis (assembly GCF_000255335.2). Classification (NCBI taxonomy): domain Eukaryota; kingdom Metazoa; phylum Arthropoda; class Arachnida; order Mesostigmata; family Phytoseiidae; genus Galendromus; species Galendromus occidentalis. The sequence continues at coordinate 156,742 of NW_003804563.1, forward strand.
TCAGGAGCTGTTGACTATGACGTGTAACGACAGATCTCCGTCGAGACATTCATGCACCTGATAAAGGGTGCCCGACGAATATTCGAAGAACTACGAGACAGCACTGCAGTCTATCATTAATCGGCCGAAGTCTTAATATTCGAATGGTCGAAGCCCTGTCAATCCCTGCCCCTTGGTTATATTCAGCCCATCCTGATCGGTCATATTATCTTTCTAGAAATATCATTCTGGTTCTCGAGTTCTATCGAAACGAACGACTCGATTACGCTTCGATGTTCGAGAATGAGTCAAGACGCGGGTTTTATGTTCGGATGAGTCTGGCTGGAGAAAGGGAGAAAAGGACTCGCACGGGATTGGGCTGTAGAAGCTTTGAGCCTTCATAAAGAACTTGTGGAGAACATTTTCTCTCCGCCTCCGCAGCGGAAAATTCTCATGCCCGGAATCGAGCCTTGTAATTTTGTCTATATTATAGTCACTACAAATAAGAGCTTCCTTGTGATTTTTTGATCATAACGTATTACTCGACGGCCTTAATACGATTCGACTTCCCTTACGCGGTGGGCTTGGGAAAGCGGCTCGCTTCGCACGAGAAACGATGGGGCTAAGTCAGTCCAGCATTTATTGCGCTCGCACCTAATCTCTCACAGGGCGTGTTCGTCTCAAGAGGGAGCTCGCTCGCTGCTCCATGATCGCTACGTTAAGACTCTTGGACCTTGTTGGAAGTTCACAAACAGCTTGAACAGGGAAAACGGATTCTTAACTTCATCAATCAGTCAATCAATCGGTAGCTCATTTGATTGACCTGTCATTCAGAGTACTTGGCGAAATATTGACTTGTCGTTGCACGAGCTTTTGAAAATTCAAATCGCTGGGCTTTTTCGACTTCAAACGAATATCCATCAGTTTTTCTCGATGAGGTTCTGTGCTAGAGGCACTGAGTGACATGAACGAATGAGCGATCCTCATTATTATCTACGGCACATTCGATGACAACCGAACTCAGAGAAGAGAGCCCGTGTCCGTACAACCACGTCAACTCCCGAATCACGTCTCGTCGAAGAACTTCGAGGAGAGATAAAGGCTCTGGAGCTCCACCGTACTCACCGTATGCCGAACGGTAGAAATCCGTGTCATTCGAAGAGCCTCTGAAGGTCGTAGCCGAGGATTTTCGATTCTTGTTACAACACAAGAAACAGAATAATCTGAACGGCGGTATGATGGCCCGTTGACCCTGGTTTTGATTGACAGGCTCTTTTCTTCGAGAAGAAACTTTTCACTCTTCGCGAAACGGCTTAACTATAACCAACAATGGCTTTCGAATGCTGCAGTCTCTCATCATTGGGAGAGGAGCCGAAGAGCACCTGAGTTGTCGGCGCCTCGATTCCGGAAGTGCCGGATACGGGGCATCTGTCTCCTGACTCCTGGAGGAATCTCCCGGATCTACGCGGATCGTACCCGCGCCGAATTCTAGGCTACGCGCGTCTCGCTCCGAGCCGCGCGCGAGATGGACGTTCAACTTCAGATTTGAGAATTGTCCCGACTGTGGGGACCAGAGCTCACCAATCGGCTATACGGCCGCTCATTAACAGTATCTCAGCACGGAAGGTTGTGGTTTACATCCGATATTCACTATACAGGACGGAAGCTGCAGCAACCGCAGCATCCACACGGGGATGGTGTGAATTCATTCATTCTTCCGACAGTTTCCACCGGACTCTGGCGACTAAAAATTTTCACGCTTCAAGCTTTTGAAACGGATAGATCTCCGACCTTGCAGGAAGACTTTTCTTAGCAAACTTATCCCTGCGAAGGGACGTTGCTGGCTTGCTCAAAGCTGATGCCTCTTGAATAAATAGCCAAGCGGCCCGCTCACATGTGTCATCGACGTTTTGACGTAGAACTACGTCATTGCGCTCGTTAGAGGGGCTATTGGTGAAATCTCGTGTAACGGAAGTCACTGTTTTTTGTCGAACAGGAATCGGCGTCAAAAGACCCGGAAAAACTGTCTCGAGGTTGGAAACCTACGAACTAAGCTCGGCATCCATGTACGTGACTCTCTGCGCACCCCCATTTCACACAAAAGCTCCCCCACTGAGAGCACCGGAAGCGCCCGAAGAGGAGTAGAAATTCAAAATTGATCATATGGCGCTTGGCGTTCACGGTCTACTGCATTGGCTCCGTGGTAGGCCGGGTCAATGACTGACGGGTCTTCGAGTGTGTAGCGCCTTCGAGTGGTGGCATAAGGTCGAGCCCTTCTGTTGTGGAATCATGCAGTTTTCCGAAACCTCAATCTCTGTTTCTGCAGTCCAGTCCGAAGAAGTTCCACATCTCCCCCCACGATGTGGAGCGCTCAGTGTTTGCCTGTAGACGAAATTCGTCATGGATTCCAAACTTGAATGCTGCACAGCAAGAACATTGCTCTCAACCGCGTCAGAAGTTCTATGCAAGCGGAAAGATATAGGCTCTAAGGCAGATCTATTTGACCTGTAGCCGCGCTCGTCGTGTTGCGCGCTGCGTTCGCTGCCGCGGCTGTTCTCTGACAGCCGCACCGATTGGAATCAGGAATCAGTGCGCCACAGCGGCGGCCGCTCCTCTTCGAAGCCGCGCTGACAGGAATGAATGGTGAAGGAACCAAAGGAGATTCCCTCAGTCCAATATAATGACAGTGCGGATTCTGGTAATCGACTTGGTTTTCGGTGAAATCGAAATTCTCGATGTCGTTCATTCCCGAAACGGGAACTTCGACTTTCAGTGGAAAGTAGTGGCCACAATTGCCGGCGGGGGCGGCCGATGGCGGCTCCTGTTCATTTTGCAACAATCCGAGGAGCTCTTCGTCAATCCCATCATTGATCAATTCAATCAACCTATCAAACCCATCAATCTTAGAGCTGGAGAAACGAGACTCCGTGGGCTTGATTTTTTGGACGCGCGGGGATGATCATTCATTCCTCAATGAATTATAGTTTACTCGAACACATCGTGGATACGGCTCTCCTATTTTTTTAATTTGGATCTGATATGTCGAACAAACGATTCAGATTGCGAGGCAGGATCATGACCCATGTCATCGGCGATGACTTCTCAATAAGGCGGATTGCTCCGACGAGACTAGCCGACAAACGCTGCTAAAATGGATGCACCCGCAGCTCTCTCTCGGAGCATATCGTGTATGAGTTCGACACCTGCACATAGAACTCATATCTCTCATAGAATTACAGGTAGCTCCGGTGGCGCGACGACCCGTCCTTCGAGAAAATATCTCAAGAAGACATCGGGAGGTGAAATGAAGGTTGCTTGTGAATAATTGCCGGTTGTGGGATAGATTATGAGTCGAGATTAACGGAAAGCCGTATAGGTCTGATTAAGTAATGCGTCCGAGAGAAGAGAGAGGACACAGTGAAGTCGCAGGGTAATTGAGCGTTAGTATCGGGATTGTTGAATGATCAGAGCCGACATTTTTCGATCGTGAAACCGCGCGGGCGTTGCTATCCTTCACTTTCTCGTTTCGATAAAGGGTCACGCTCGAAACGCGAGCCCAAATTATCCATTTGAGTGCTCCACTCATTCTAAACGAGCGCATTCTCCGTAGTTCTACGCGAACTTCGGTTTGGCCCTCAGCCGAACCGGCGTCAAGTTTTTTTCCTCGAAAGCGGAACCGGGCAAACACTAGCGTCGTTGCGAACACCACCACCGTTCAATTGGTCTTGGGTCCGGGTATTTATCCCTTCATTCATCCTAGCAGCCAACTATCGGGGTTTTTATCTGCTCTTATCGCTCCGGCCATGAAGATCTCCTAGAGAGCAGAATCGAACGAACCAATGTTACCGCCGCAACGCTCGTCGAGGACCCCCAATAAGGCGTAGGGATTAAACATAGCGTACCGATATCGGGGAAGAGTTCACGGAGGTTTCAAAATTTTAATTTCAGCTTCTCGGACTGACGCTCCTGTTCCTCTCAATTTGGATCAGGAGTGATCCCAACTTCTGGGAGTTCCAGGAACATCTCAATCTTGGGAACTACTATGCGGCCTGCTACGTTGCCATGGTCGTCGGTGCACTCTTGCTCGTCGTAGGATTCATGGGATGCGTCGGAACATTCGTGGACAGCCCCTGCATTCTATGGACCGTGAGTCGCAGGGTTCCCCTTCTTACAAAGACGTGTTAGCTATTCAGGAAGAGAAGTGACGAGAGTCCAGGAATATTCCAGAATAGGGGAATCTTCCATCTAATCGGCAATCCCAATGAAGCTCTCTGAGCAAGCTATCATTTCCCTCCCTTGCAGTACATGATCTTCACGGTTTTCTTCATAGTGTTGGAGATTACGATCGCTATATTGGTATGGCAGATTCCGAGCGGAGAAGCGGTAAGTTGACAGCCATTCAATACGTTTTCTGAAATAACCAGATCCTTTCCTGAGTTGTGAGCGTGATGGCTAGACTTTCGTGGAGCGATAATTATTGGCAAGTACGGATGATATCACTTGCTTCACTCATCGTTGAACGCTCACGAACAATGGGATCACTCTGATTTTGACATGGCGACAGTGAGGTCAAGCCTGACAAAATGGCAACATTGTTATGAGCATCTGCATCATTTGCCATTGCGACGGCGGCAACCTCATCGACGGCTTTATGCGGTAGTAACAAAGCCAAGTGACGGATGCATCAGAATTATGGCAAAAGCCGGAAGATACGCAATTATTTCACCAGCGCACGACAGAACGTCTCGATCAAGGGGTCACGGGTTCGCTATCCGAAGACAAACGTAACCTACAAGGGATATTCGATGCATATCGCCAACTTCACTCGACCACGGATTCAACGCTTCCGTGGGCTAGTATGCAAGCGAACCTCCCTCATTGAACTCGTGGACACCAGCTGATTGGTCGGAAGACTTTCCATTGCCAACCAGTCCGTCTTGGTCACGAGAAGGAAGTTCAACGTTCGTCTCCGATGAGAGAAAACTGGTTTCCCTCAAAAAAGACGCAAAACTCATGCTCCGGAACTCCAGATTCAGCTTTGGGGAGAATTCCAATTTGACGAGAATCAGAGACACTAATTAAGGTTTCTCTGCTCCCACTGCCCAGCTCCAAAAATACATGGAAAATGAAATCAATCGGAATCTAGTGAGCATTTACAACAATGAATTCTCTCGGCGCTTCATGGACCTCCTCCAAATTCACGTGAGTCCAGAAGGCAGACTTCCCGATCGCTCACGATGTTCCGCTTTTCCTCGACGATCGACTCTCTAATTTGTTCACATCCCCAGATGGAATGTTGCGGCGCCGTCGACAAAACCGACTACAAGCGGAATCATCTCACAATTCCACAGTCCTGTTCGAACTACAGAACGAACAATATCTACATCTATGTCAGTCCATAAATGAACCAGATATTGATCCCGAATAACTCGTCGAGGTAGCTCGTTTTAGATTGTAACGGATCGACTTGTCTTTTACAGGGTTGCAGTGAGAACATGCGAGTGCACCTGCAGAGAATCGGAGCAGGCCTCGGAGGTCTCTCGCTATCTCTGGTGCTGGTCCAGGTCAGTGCAGAGAGGGTATAAGAAGCTCTACGCTTGGTCAGTCTTGACATGGATCTCGGAAACCTGCACTCACCCGATCCGTTTTGTTCCAGAGTATCGCTCTGTGCGTGAATTTCTTGCTGCTGGTCAATCTGAAGAGCCTCTACGCCCAAGTCTTCTAGGGAAGGAATTCCTAAAACTTCAAAGGGAAGGTACGGAGATTGAATGAGGAGGCATCGAATCTTCGCTCCGGTGCATGAATTCGCGAGAAGATCTCCGATCCGGAGGGAAGAGGTGCCAGGTCTCAGCCGCATCACGATATATTGATGAGCAGTTTTGACTCGTTTTTCAGAGACGATCCTGCCAATGTCATGCGACTGGCGCAGTGTGCATTTCATCATTTGGTCTGAATGAGATAAGGTGTGATTGTAAATAATCGCTTGGAAAATGCAAAAGGAGAATAATTGTGGATCACAGAAATTCGCGCAAACATTTTATATTGCCCTGCATCCCACTGCGAGGAGAGAATAAAGATTTCAAGATAAGTCCCTTCACTTTTTGAACGTACTCAAGCATCCATCCCGCCCAGGAGGCGGAAATCCAAGCCAAGTAGTCCGTAATTTTTTTTCTTAGTGTCAGGAATTATGCGAGTCAGTCCTTTTTGTCGATGACAAGCAAAGCTGCTTGAGTTGCCCGCGGCCTCAGAGAATCGTAGATTGAGGTAAACTTCCTCTCGCCGCAGAGGCATAGGGCAATCTCCCTCCCGCTTCAAATTCCGAGTCTTCCAATCGATCATCGACTTTTGGTCAAAAGATTCAATGCGTGTAGCACTACCGCAGAGCTAGCGCCCTGCTGATCGTTTGATACTTCGGGTTGAAACCTTCCCGGCATCGACATCTTCCAATAAAGTTTGTCTTACCTCAAGTCCCTTCCGAGGCTCGACCATCAGTGAGCGACATACTCCAGATCCTATCCCACGGACTTCCTAAGATTCTCGGTGAGGATCCTACAATGTTTCGCCCCATGCTTTCCCAGCTCGGAAGATAATCCGCGGCATATCACGGTACGAGGGGGAAGGAGGAGAGGCAGAGGGTCTCAGAAGCTTGGGATCAGAAGAACTCGATTCAACCAACCAATCAATCAATCGATGAATCACTCGGAGATCGATCATCAAATGACGCTTTCGTCGCTTTGGGTCGCTGAAGTATCGCGTAGATTCGGGACCGTGATGACAATGACCTGGACGAGTCCCCATCCTCACGCTAGAGCCGAGAGGGTTGGAATGAGCCATTGAACGTGCAGGAGGTCCAACCCTTGACAGTGACTGCGGACGGATCGCCGCTCATCGTAGTAAGATCTCGTCTTCGCTGTCAACGTAAGGGACATGGCGAAGTCATTTACGGTATGGATTCGGACGACAGTAAGCGTCTAGCAGGCGCCACGGCAGTCGCCCATCCGCCCCTTCGGCTCTGCGCGACTCCCAAGCAGCCAAGCAAGCTGCTCGTGGTTACATAACTGGGCCGATCGACCGACCGATGGTACCAATGATGATGCCAATGCCGCTGATGATGAAGCTTGTGATGGAGTCAGCTTCCGGTTTCGCATAAGGGCCCCGCAGTTGCTTCATCTCAAGTGCGGAGAGTTGTGATCATACGTTGTTGCCGATGCAGCCACCGACTACACGGACCATTGGAATCGATATTGCCATCATCGATTGATCGGATTAACTATAACCGGGGTTCTGGTGGATTGTCGCCTTTGTTCTCACATACGACCCGCGAGTCATTGGCCGTTCATTTGTCTACGTCCTGCTCGTCGGCGTCTCTCTGACAGAGCATGAGCTCCACCAAAATCTGGTTGTGAAGCCGTTTTGGTCAAGGCCGAAACGCCGGTTCGTTTATTGGGGAAGGGTGCGGCCGAGGTGTTGTTCCCGGCGAGCGGCAGATACCGCTGCCAAAGTCTGACTTGTCATGCCACATGTTCTTCGTTGTGTTGTGTTCGTTAGTTCGTCGTGCAAGTGCTGCGAGTCCCGTTGAATGTTCGGCTCCCTTGCTGAAACATGATCACATTGAGCCAGGACGTTAGGCCGGCTAGAGACACTCATCAGTGACTGCGCGGATTTTATCCGAGCAAGCACCGGTGCGCGATACTTGTGCTGAACATCATGACTTTCGTGTCCTGCCGAATCGTCCTGGCTTTGATTCTGCTCAGCAACGGGGCCATCGGCTCTCTCTGTGGATTGCAGAAAAATCAGAGCCCTAGTCGCAAGTCTCGGATCGTTGGGGGAAGTGATGCAGACCCTGGAGAGTTTCCGTGGATGGTGTCGCTCCGCGTCAGAGGTGACCATTTCTGCGGAGCGACCATCGTACATCAGAAGTTCCTGCTTACCGCAGCGCATTGCGTCCAGGTGAAGATATGCTCTCTCTGAATTTCTGATCCTGAGCTGCATTCGCAGATCAGAGTATTGATCTCTTCGGTTAAGTGTGGATTCTAGCCACACTTAGTCACAACGTCGCCGCCAACCACGATCTCGCTCCCGCGAGGAACAAGTCTCAGTGTCCCATTTCGGATCCCCTCACCCCGTTCTGAATGCTCCTTGACTTTCAATCGGGTGTGCGGCATACATTTTTCGCTCGAGCGAGCATTAGTTGATGCGCGAAACGTATCGCTGCGATTGATGGAATTCCGGAGATAACACGATTTGTGTTCGCGCAGGGCAGGAATCCCCGATTATTCACCGCAAGAGTGGGCGAACACCACATGGGCCTAGCTTCAATTTTCGAAGAAGATTATCAGGCGAGTATTGACCGTGATCGTCGCGGGTTCCCCTGGCTGTGTGGATTCCCACACTACGAATCATCCAACATGATCGGAAGGAGTTTATCAGCTGACGGGGCACTTCTTCCAGGTGAACCGTATATTCGTGCATCCGAACTATTCGCATCCGAAGAGATACAACAACGATATTGCTCTCGTGAGATTGAAGTCCGAGATCATATTCAGCGAGTTTGTGCGTCCGATCTGTTTCCCGAAAGCGCCGGAGGACGAGAAGCTCGGACTCAACGCTACCGTCGCTGGATGGGGAAATATCAAAGACATCGGTATGAACGCGGGAGATTCCGGCTTATCATACTCCTTCCATGCGATTTTCTCAATGGGAGACGAGCTCTGAAATCGACAGACAGCGATAGAGGGCATTCCAGCTCGCACGCTTCTCCCGAGCTTCGCTCGGTGCATACTCTGGTTGTCCTGGAGGAAAGATGCTCCTTCCAGCGGATTTTCTAAGCCTCGAGACAACCCATTCCAGAAAGCGTCACCGGCCAAGACATATTCAAGAAACTCAGACCCGAAGTCCTGCAATGGGTTCATCTCCCCCTCGTGAACAGCTCCACTTGTAACCAATGGTACAAACAAGCCGGAAAGAAGGTGAGAAACTCAATTCAGTGTTCAAGATCGATGCCTCGAAGAAGCTTTCTACAATCGTTCGACTTATAAACGAAAAAATCATTCAAGGTCAGACTCATAGCATCTCAGATATGCGCCGGATATTCGTCCGGGATAAAGGATGCTTGTCAAGGGGACTCAGGAGGTCCGCTTATGGTTCACACTGGGAGTAGATTTAAGTGAGTTGAATAACTGAGGATGTCTTGAGAAATTATTCGATGGACTTTGATTGTCGGTGATGAGATTGATGCCGTCTAACCGTGTATGGATTTCCAGATTGGTTGGAGTCGTCTCCGCTGGTTTCGGGTGCGCACGACCGCTGCTTCCCGGCCTGTACACTAGAGTCAGCTTCTACATGGATTGGATACGAGGAATAATGGACGTGTAAGGATCGACAGGAGCTATAAATAGAGAACTTATTGAATAGGATATTCAAATACTTCCATCCAATGCCTGACCAATCGAGCTTTCGGGTTCCAAAGAATAATTCATAACCAGAGCTTAGAAGTTCGGACATCATTCATTCATAATTGTCTATCAAAACTCGGATTTTGCAAGAAGGGTGACGGCCAATGTCCGACAACAGAACCACCAATGTGGAGCATCTATCAACCCATCACTCGACGTGCCCATGAGGATAGATGGTTCTGATTGTGAGAGATATCTTTGCCCAGACTTCAGGCTTGATCCATTAGGTAATGCACAGAAGATAGAGTGATTGTACCGAAGCCGAGTTTGTTATCTAGTCATATTTAGCCCACAGTATGTAAAATTAGCTTTGTCATTGTCCTCTGGCGATGAATCTCGGACGACTGGCAAGCTCTCTAGAGCGAAAAAGAGTATCACAAGAAAATAATAAGGATTCCCATCAGGAGGGCTCTATTTCCTCCGGACGAGAGACGGCGATCCATGGAGCGACGAACTCTCTCCCCTCTAATCCTTCCTTTCGGAGGAGTGGGGTACGAAGAAAGACTCCGCGATAGTCCCGTCTGAAGTCGATGCCTTTATTCGCAAGCTTCGGTGTGCGTTGGATCGGAAGCAAGGTAGAGGCATCCGTTACTTGAAGTGGAATTGGTGATCCGCATTCGGCTGCTTCAAGATACCTTATCCCGGGTCGGTAGAACTGCAGAACATTATGAAACTGAAGAGCAATGAAGCAGCATGATATATTAATATAAATGAGCATAGTAATAAAATTGAATGAGCAGTACCTGAAAACGGTATTAGCTGACACAATGAAAGAGCTAATAGTTCCTAATTCTTTATCGTAATGCAGCGATATATCAAGTCACCTCCGACATCATGCGAACACCAGGGGCAAGACTCCTGAATGGGTGCATATTGTCCTGGAAAAACATTCCTTTGCCCCCGGGAGGAGTATCTGAAGGAATAAGGCCTCTCTCATAGATGCACGGTCGTGGCGAGACGCGAAAACGAGCAGCAAGGAGAATCTTTCATGGTTCGTGGTTTTATTCATCCATATGTTCCTGCGATACTGTATCACAGGATCATATCCCTTTTATCTCAGGGGCGATTCCTCAGCAGATCGGTCGGGTCTCCTTCTCCCATTGCTCTGGTAGTTCCTAGGTATTTCGCTGCACTCCGCGGTCCAGGAGCTCCTGGAGTCCCGACTCCTTACGGAGTTCCTCTCCATTGAAATGATGTGGGGTGCATTCTAACAGCAAGTGCTGGATAGTTGGATAGTTTCCTCCTCCATCCCTCACACACAGCAGTATGGGTGGATGTTAGGGAACGTGCTGCGGTATTTTCGAGTCGGTAGTATCCCTGCTCTCGCTGGGCTGCTGCCTCTTCTATTGTTATACGTGCCGACCGCGGTCAGTCGTCGTCTCTCTTTATACATATTGTATATCTGGAGGCCTCGTTTCCGGGACATCCCTTCTCTCCACACCTTGTCCTGCGTTTTCCGGACTTTTAGTTTCACTTCCTTGTAAAATTTACTTAGAAGTGGACGTCCTTCGTTAGTGTATACCATGGGTATTCCCCCATCAAGGTATTTGTTACGTAGGATCTTCAAGCGTTTGACTGCCTAACACAAATCATCTCATCGAGTCTATTCACGCAAATTCTTCAAGAGCTTTTTTCCTGGAAGCTCCGGCTCCTCTCTACCTTACATCTTCCGACTCCAAACCTCCAAGGAGAAACATCAGGATAAAGATTCGGAAGGGAAAAGGATACACATTAAACACGGCAAAGATAGCCGCGAGATTCTTCATCACTTCAATTTTCATCATTTCAATCATGTGTCGGTCAGTGCCATCATTGACAGCATCGCTCTCGGCCATCTATGTGCCTCCATTGAACTTATCCTAGTGAAGTATCGGATCCTGCTCTGAGCTTCTCTTGCCTCGAATGATGACCAGCCTTTTTCTCCTTGGAGGAACTCGTTGGCTACCTTGTATCCAGTAATGCCCGGAGCCCATCGACCCGCAAACATCTGCGTTTTTTCGAAGTGAGCATTCAGCGCTCTTTGGATCCTCGAGGCTAGTACCGCATCGGCATATGTCAGCGTCCGGACCGCTGTGGTTTTCCATTGGATCTTGGGGACTTCGAATTTATCGAACGTCTATAGGCATTGTGCGTGCATTCTTCTCAACGCCACTTCCACCTTTTTCTTCAGGACTGAATCATGTTCGTGGAGATAGTTAGGCTTGTCGGACAGACTTATTCCGAGGTACTTATATTGATCCTGCCTCTCGATCTCTCTTGAAGACGCGATGGGAAAGTGACAAACGGGCGCATCGAAGATGAGCTCCCCGAAAATAATCGTGGACGGGATCGGAAAGCCCGAGACGCACTCTCTCATGCTCCCAACCTTCCCTAGACACACGATTGCGGGCGTGAAATTTGGAAACAGTCTGTACCCACGTGGCGCCAAATCGCAGCTCTCTTGACGATTCAGGGTGTGCTTATCGTCTTCGAGAAAAATCGCGAGGCGCCAATGGAAGGATCACATGTAGCGCTGGAGCCTCAAGACGACCTCCGGATCATAAGTTCTCCACCATAAACCTTGATTTTCCTCTTCCTTTAGGCTTTGCCCGAGCGGTCGTCCTGATCAGCATGCATGATGGGGCTCTCGGGTCTTCTTCACGTCGAAGTCCTTATAATCAGGTGGACGTGGAGTTATCGAGAATCTTGGAGCCGGATATCCGCACGATCGACGGGGAATAGACGTATTCTACTTTCCCGGGAGACCGATGGATTTTTTCTGTTTCCCGACCGTGTCGGAGAACACACATTTCTGTAGCAACGCTCTGGATTTCCTGTCTAGTTCTCCTTTCGCGGATCCGGAGGACTAAATCCAATGAAGACTATTCTCGTAGACTTTCGCGGCATATGAAATTAAAGACACCCAGCATGAGCACGGAGCTGAATTGCAGGAATTACACATTTATTCGCCAAGGATTCTAGAAATACGATCTCTTGAACCTTTCCTCGGAGGAACGATAGATCCTCGGATCTGTGCAATGATATAGACCTCTCGAGAATATCACCTCCGTCTGCCGTCTCTCTTCTAGATGTCGTGCGGTGAAAATCGGTAGGGTGCTCGTCAAGCTGACGTCAGGGGTCAGAGTGAGACATCGACGGGAAAAAGCTCGGCTTTCGGGACTACATGCTCTCAATGCTATCGATCTATCGTTTAAATGTTCTCGGGCAGCAGAACCTCCTCTGACAATGAGACTGATACCCGGAGCTTCCGTTCCTGACGAGTAATAATGCAGCAGAACCGCAGCTTGAGTGCGCGATGCAGTGTACAGATGGAAGAAGGGGGAGGATTTCTGATATCCCTCGCAATATCAAATGATCGCATCTGTTCGATTAGCTTAGGTCAACAAATGGCGGCAGCGAAAGGACAGCCCTTGATTTGGACTCCACCTTGGTTGTCTCTGATGCAAAGTGTTTTGTAAACGCTCGTTGCACGTTTAGGAGCCTTCCCGATTGCATGGTGTAAGAGCTGATTGAAAGATCTTCTGATGCACTGTATTCCGAGCAGTCTGGTCTTCAGAGTCGCTTTTATCAGGTAAAAGTAGAACCAATCCGTGCATGTCATTGGGACCATGAATCGGATTGCGACCACCTGGAAAACAGATGCATATACAGATTTAGGAATAATATTCATCCCGTATTCCCCCGTTCCATGCCCAAGCCAGCCCCCTTCCTGGATCTAGCGGTGGGTGAGGATATCCGAGGCGCACTTCCTGCTGGAAGCCCTTGGAAGTCATTGGCAGTAACTCGGAGCGGAGACTCTCCATCATCTTTACGGTTTTATTCCACTCACTTCACTCCAATATTTCATGATCCCGTTGTAGGTCATGAAGTGAATGATATTCTTCGTCGACGACTCCATGATCGTCTTGCCCATGCGGTGTCCCTCCCGCCAGTTCGCAGTCAAGCTCGGGATGAAGACTTCTGCTTCAATGCTGCGACAGATCTTTTCTATGACGTGAAGGTCCTCGGAGTCGAACAAATTGTACTGGTCACTTATCCCGAGCAGGTGTCCGATACAGCGCCAGAAATGGCAGATCGCTAAGCGATCCTCTTCGGAAAGATGAGAGAACCCGAGAACTTCGGGATGAATGATCATCATGCCGATGAACGCGAACTGAGTCAGGGCCATGTCGTATTGTGAGATCCACTTCTCTCCCTCGCGCAGCGGAGCTCGATGAAGTGTCATCATACTGGCGGCTTTCCGATGTAGTCTGCGTACGTGTTTCAAGCTCTTGAAACCTGCAGTGAGTTCAGCGTTTCAGAGTTATCGAGTAATGTTGTGATATCTGGCTCCGAGCGAGCCAGAGGTTCGCGTAAAATCTGGTCCATTCGTGGCAGACGATTCTTATGAGGCATTTCCCCGCGGACGCGCAGCTATTTGAATGCACTCACTCAGATGTGCGGATTAGGCCGTCGATCCGGCCCATATCGACACTATCGAGTCTTATGCTTTACCTTCAGAGGATTCTTCGAAAACGTCTGTCTCGTACCAGCTCAGGACATGCGTCAGTGTATGGAGGTATCGTTGGAAGGCGGAGACGAGCGTTGTGGAATTCCCTGTTTTCTCCAAAGGATAGTATATAGATGAAATATTCACGAGCATCACGAGCCCGCCCAAGTGACAGAACATGACCCTGGAGATCGAACGATTCACTTATGTAAGAAGAGTAGAAAGTTAGCAATATTGAGGATGATTTCTCAGTGGTCTCAGATGAGGCCCTCCGGAGGATATTACTATCCTGGTTTAAAAACTATGATTTGTAACTCACGCGAAAACATTCTCGTTTAGCAGCTGTTGTCCTCTCTTGTATTTTCGCTGAACGAGCCATTTCGGAGCTATCGGATCACTCTGGCAGTCTCCGTCGAGAAAACGACCCTCACGCAAGTCACTCCAAGTACCCATCTCGCAGCAGGCGTCTCGAATTGATATTCGGGGGAGATTGCAGAATGTCTGATGTTCCGACGCAGATTCGGATTCGTTCTGATTGTAACCCAGAAGTTCCGACCGTCTGTCACCAACGAATCTCATTTAAGCCCATCACCGCAAGCTGATTCCCGCTCAGCGGCACCCATGCGTCAATGTGGTATTATACTGAAACGGATACGTATGAGGATAGCTTGAGAACAATACACCCGTTCCCATAAGCACGGTTTTTACTGTCGATTCCACCATAACAATCGCTGTGTGAGAGATTACCCTCACCTTCGGGCTCAAACGAATTCAGCGACCCTGGATGAGATGTTCTTCTCCTCAATCACCTGTGGAGACGCTCTAATGTATGAATGTAGTGCAAATTGCTCGGCCGTATGAATTCATGCCTAAATTATCACGGCTCATATTCGGCGGTATCCAAACCGACCGAGCAGCGACCAATTAACCCGCTCAACTCGACTGAGCTCACCATAGAGGGAGCCCAAGGATCAGACCGATTTTTTCCTGTCACGGGGCGGCCAGGGATCACCCTTCGGAGTTACAATCGGTGATTTCTGTCCGGAACGGCCGGCAAGGAGGAGAAGCTTCCGAAACCGGAATTGAAAGCCTCTATGGACGCCCCAAGGCGACTCCCGATTCCCGCTCCCGATTCCCGCTCCCGCATTGTCGGGCCAGGGTCCCTAACGAATGGACGACTTCTCAGCTCACAAATGCTCCCAGCTACGCGAATGGCACTTTGGGCTGTTTAAGAGCTTTGATCTTCGCCAGAGAGTTATGCCCGATACAAAGTCGAATGAAATTCCGGCTCAATTTCTTGAACACGCATCGATGGCGATGGTCGTTTACATACGTACATTCCACTAACTCAAAAAGAGACGACTGAAGTCTGAGTGTTTGACGATACCAAGGCCAGCAGCACAGTAAAAACAATGTTTTGTCGCCCTTAAAGATGTCAATGTCAGAGCTAGACTGTCGGGCTGAAACCCGCTAGCTAGCAAGCTAGTCATCCATCTTGTTGAGGGTGCAAACCGCGCGGTAGGCGTGGTCCCAGATTACATTCTCTTCAAGATTTTCTTGCATGACGTTCGGCTTCTCTTCCCAAGAAACGATTATTCGAACAACAGAGAATCTTCCTCCTGGTCGATGTCATCGCGCCCTCTGGATAATCACAGAGGAACATAGGAGCGAATCGATGGATCGATGGATCAGTCTCTCACCGAAGTCCAGCTGGAGACTTTCATAGCACGGCACATCTGCGAATTGTTTTTCCGGGAAACCAGCTATCAGAGCTAATGATAATGACATAGCAAGCATGTTATATTCATAGGGTTCGCACTTGTCAGACTGCTTGCCGCAATCGTTAGGGATGATAATTCGTCTCCAGCACGAACGTCGCGAGCCCGTCCGCGGGTCCCTCTGTCACGTCGCCCGAGAGGGACGAATCGCCTCCGGCCCGAAGGGCAATCGGTTTGAGCGATGTTACGCAATGGGGAATCGCCGGAGCCGTCATCAGTGAGAAGTGCCCTGCGATCTTCAGTGTCCGTTACGGCCGGGTTGCCGGTCTTGAGCACAATGTGATTTTTTCGAGCGAAGGCAGCTTTCTTACGAAGTACGAAAGCTCGAAGACGAACTACCGACACGACGCTCACGGTGGATCGGGGACGTTCCCTCCGCGTATTCACATTCAAAACGAGTATCAGCCGATGGGGAATTCGGCAAAGTCTCCGAGTTTCACCATTGAGAGTTTGTCTCAATCGTTGCCGGAGCGATCTCCTCGAGTGGACTATCGGTTCGAATCTCCGAATGCCGACTCGAAAATTCCCCGCTAAGATAGAATCTAGTGCGAGATGAATCCACACACCTGGCCTCATAGCCAACAGGACCACCGACGATCACAGCGGTTAGGCAAACTGCATGGAGATTCGGCATGGTGAGGGAGTGATTTCTCTCAAGCTGACATCACAGACGACTCGAGGAGGTCCGGAAAATGGCCTTTGGAACATCCATGAATACATTCATGTAGGTACAGGCGCCAGTTTTCAAAGTTTCCTTTAACGCTCCTGTACGGACAAACCTCGTTGTCGGCATCGCAGAGGATCGTTCTGTGCATAGGGATTGAGATGTACTTTTGTCACGATTCCGAATTCAGCTGACAAGAGAAGACCTCTCCCAGGAAATTTATTCGGCCCCGAAGGCGATTCCAATCTGTATGTGCTCTCGAGCGGAGGGTACCAGAATTCGTGCTGGAGTTCGATTAGTTATTCGAAACCTTGGGATATGTTGCGAAGGGAAATTTCTTGGAGCGGAACTACTCAACTCCATCTGGAGTTTCCTCTTTCTACTGAACATACCGATCAGGATTGCGTGTTCGGTAGTAGTATCTATTGAACGAGGCAAAAAAAGAATTCTTCCCTGAATTCTGTAACTATCATAATTTTTCGGATACTCTGAATCATTCCAAATGGAGTGAGGAAATAAGTCCCGCGCTCGTGGTTCGAATCATTTTTTGACACTAGCTCGCGAGCACTAGCTCTGCACAGTCGCCGATGACCAGAAAAAAGACCTCCTTCCGACATTCACCTTGGAATACCCCGGAAAATATAGCGTAGCGGGATTTGATCGATACCCCGGAAACTCACCCTTCTAACAATAAAGGAATCGGTGTACAAACACCGGTCGCGTACACTTGTGCGAAGTATTGCAGTCGACTCACACTAATATCACTCGGAGGTTCCGGAAGGCAAGAGGAAGCATTCAAAGCACAAGAACACAAGTCGGGGCTCGGTCTGATTCGCAAAACGGATGTCCTGGAGTAGAAACGCCGGTGCCGATCACGCCGTCTGGCAAGGGAACGTAGCAGAGGGCCGCTGGATCCAAGTTACTAGACGTTTCTTGTCGCTGAACGCCTGCGCGATACCATCTCTCCCACTTGAGGTCTAGGTACCCAACCCATGGGCCCAACGGGAATCACTCCCACTATGCGAGCCAGCCTTCGGGAATTCAGAGAACCTTTATGAGCGCAATGCGGCACCCATAGGTGTGACCTTCGGAAACGACAGTGGTGAGTGGTAACCGCCCACCTCATGGATCGGCGACGGCATGAGGACGGGCAGGTCTTGGAGACGGAAAAATTCTGGGGTGGCCGACATCGCAGCCTCCCTGGCGACGACGGACAAGAAGGCAGGATCTCCTTTCAGTCTTCGGTCTCACGACTCTCCGAGCTGTATCATCGGACTTTCAATGGAACTCCGCTTCTACGTATTTGCTCCCACCAGAGGATTTCCGAGGGGAGGATTCTCCGAGGGTCGTTCGTACCCACTGGGGAATCGGCAGAATGTGTATCATGGCAGGCGCTCAGCTCGGGATAATTGTCCCTGGATGACAGAGATATCCACAGGTCGATCTCGGAAGAACCCCGTATCCACAGGAGTGGCTGAAGTTGAAGATAGACGCGTACTTGTGGGATGAAACAATAATGATGAAATGACGAACGAGAGAGTGTTGCATTACGCAGTTAGAACTGTCTGACTCGTCTGCAGCTCGCAAATCTCATGACAATCTTACAGTCATTCAAAAAGAGACGCCGCGAGGAGGCGAGGGTAACTATTCAGGAACGAATTCGAATGGTTCTTGCATAATGACGCTTATTTACAATGACGGACATTAGGCCTATGAATTCTGGTGTGGATAGTCGTCGGAGTCGTCGGAGCTGACGCGTCGGCAGGAACAGCGCAGTAGTCTTTAATTCGAGGTATTCGTCATTCCGACGAGTCCCGCGTTCGGGGAGCGTATCAGATAAGGAACCTCACCATAAGAGTCTATGAGAAAGGAGTTTCTTCCCGACATGGAGTTGATGAAAAGCCAAAGGTCCCTCATACACGGAACGGGTTCAGGGGCCTTCGGTTTCAGAAACAATCATTATCGTCACAAAACTCAATGATCCCAGGTGGCAAACATTGGGTGACCAAACATAGGACGGAATTCTGGGAACTCGAACGAGGAGGGGAAAAGGGGCACAGGGGTACGTAAAATGGTTTTCAGCTTCCATTCTCGTTTATGAGCAACCCGATCGTTTGCAGAATTGCGCCATGAAGTGAAGCATGGAGAATCGGCAAGTTAGATCTTCCATTCCGTAAAGAATGTTTCAGGGAGTCGTTTATGGACGTTCACAGCAGCAGGCGCGAAAGTCTGCTGTCTCGCATCCATTGTGTAAGCGCTGCCAACCTTGACCTAATATTCATGCGGGCTAGGTCAGATGAGAATGTGTCGAATTTTCTGTGGACTCATCTATGCCAGATTGATTGGAGTTGCATATTTTCGAAAAACAAAGCTCCAGATAGCTTTCCGATGCAAACGGGCGCTTCACTGCCTGAGATCAAATGCTTCTTGCACGAATCGAATTCGGGAATGCACTCCGATTACGGTTGAGCACGACGGTCCAGGTGGATAGATGGAAAAGTCAGCGATCATTGCGTTTGCAGACTCCAGAGAAGTCCGCAATCCGAGGTGAGGAAGTAAATTCTTGCCAGACGACTCTCCCAGTGAGTAGTCCAAACACTAGAGGCGGCGGTCATCGCTTTCGCTCATGAAATGCTGTGAGGTTCTTAGAAGGCTCCTCCAAAAGGCTTCGAGAACTCTAGAGCAAGCTTCACAATCAGCGGGCTATCTCTCGATGGATCGATATAAGACGTACGAATCGCCCGAAGGATATTGTCTGGTTGAAAGCGCTCTGCGCTCGTACAGCGTCGGCTCGATCCGATTCGCGAATGTAGTGTCTTAGAGAGACAGTCTCCTGAGCAGAGTAGGGAGTGCGATCGAAATTCCTACGGACTGCGTGAAAATTCACGTAAGTATCAGACACGAACAGAAACATCGTGAAGTCGCTCCCGTGCGAATTGAATAGTTACAACCAGGTGATCCTTCCGGAAATGAGTCATGCGGTCGATTCATCCTTTTCTTTTTCCTCTTTGCCGTAATTCTACACTCCTTGTGATTCCGAGCGAGAGCGATCCTGTTTCTCCTAGCGACATATTCCCTCGAAACTCGGGTAATCCGGTACTCTCAGAAGTTCCAGAATGAATCCAGTTATTGAAAGGGAACAAGACAAACTCCTCGACTTGCCTTTCATTTTTGAACGGCAACAAGTCTCAGTGGCTCGATTGCTGATATTTTCGCCGTCTGTGACGGCTCGATCGAAGATCGGAACCCTTCATGCATCGGTGGAAACTGGAAACGAGCAGGGAGCTTTCGTCCCATGTCTTTGTTACATTTTACCGTCAAGGATGCGGATATCGTTTGAGGGACCACACCCGCTTCCAAAGTGATTCAGTTTCCCTGAATAGGTGCGCGAAACTCATCGCTCTGACGACCACCGGGTTTTCCTCGCTCAGATTTCCCCTACGGAGACTTCACTACCGATCTGGCTGATGGCGCTATATTTTTTCCGCCTACGAGATCTGGTCACCGACTCCGCAGAAAATCTCGGTCCTAACGAGAATCGACATCGCTGGCATCTAACCCTCTCTCAGAATTGAAGTGAACCCTTCACCCTGATGAGTTGACGTGTGCTCGCTCACAAGAGTAGACGGAACTGGTCGCCGGAGAGATTGACGTGGGATAAATGAAAAATACATTGAAACAGCCGCCTCACGACCAGGCTCACTATACCCTGTCGTCCGGCGAGCCCAGCGTTCATTCGGGCTGAGCAGTCCGTCCGGTGAGTCGACTGCACCGTGAAGTACTGAGGTAATCCTCCAGAGCGAGTTTTTCCGATCGGCGATTCTACGTGGAACGTCTTCCCGCGGTCGAGTGTGAGCTGACTTCTCGCGACCTTAGAGGGATCGAAAGCATCTCTGAAGCTACCCTGACCGGAATAGCATTCTAGCGATATCTACGCGAAGAACGCAACCGAGTCACGGAAGGATCGATATGAATTGTTGTTGAACTCGACCTACAACAACTTCAAACTTCGTCGCCTCCCAGACTCCGATTTATTGTGCTCAGTCTCGCCCGAGCTCATGAGTGCGAGAATCGTGTGTCGCATTCGCCGGGAGAATTCCATCCTTGTACGAGTCGGAAGCTCTTCTGACCGCTCAGAGTGGTTCGACCGTGACTCTTGCCATTGAATGCTTCTCACGAGCACCCTCGTCAGATCATCTCAGAGAGGTTTGATTTAGTTCTTTTCTTCGACCGATAGACCCGATCACAACCTGTCCTTCATTGTATAATTGCGTAGCCATTCTCCAGACGTGTCTAGTGCTGAATTCTTTCTGAGAGAATGTCCGAGGCTACGACAGGGTTGATGCATCACGTGGTCAATGGGATGAAGAAGCGCGTGTTGACGTGCGAATTCGCACGATCCGGCTCCAGCCTGTGGAGACACGGCACTCCCGCGAGAGTTGACCCGAGTCCAGCTCCGGTTGCCGGGAGCTCACGACGCGATCGGTGTTCATTCATTCGAGAGCATTTGGTCGAGCGATCCGTCGTTTGCGGTGGTTTACCTCGTATGATATTCGGGGCTTCGGCTGGACTAACTCGCCTGGGGAATCCAATGAATCAGCCTTCTGAATTCTCTCAAGATACCTATCTCGCGTACGAGACAAACACATAGTTCTCTGTAGTCCGGACCCTCCATGTATTATTTTTGCTGAAAAAATTCTGAGATCGCGATCAAGCGGGAATTTCTAAGACTATCAGCTTCCCCGTTGCCGCAGCCGAGACGGCATCAGACGATCTCGAAGAAACCCTTTCCCAAGCTCACTTGTAGTCGGCTGCGTGTCCTAGCAACTGGGCAAAGGCAGAAGCCTGTAGAGGCGCTCTGAGACAGCTGAGCGCGTGGGGAGGCTTGAATTGATACTTAACAAATCAAGTGTGTGAATAGTAGACGCCGCGCACCACCCTCGTGACCTCTCGTTGCGTCCGCTCATGCCGGCTCGGAATTAGCAACGGAGAGACGCTGGAATGCACCAAGTGTCCCCGATGAGTTCCATGCTTTCCATACGAGAAAAATCCGTCTTGCGAAACACGTGCCAATTTTTGGAGTAGTGTCTGCTCCGACAGATAACGATCGAGTCAGAATCGTAGCTTTCCGGGTATTCGATAAACCGTCAGCACTTTCTCGGGTATGGAATGGACTCTTGATTATTTTTGAGCCAGAGTGTGATTCCTAGAATCATGATCTTTACAGCGGTTGTCTCCCATCGATTCTCGTGATTGAATTTCCTCACACCAGAAGATCGCCCTGAGTGACTTCCCACAACAAGGGGAGAAGATTAGTTTCATGGGTCTTTCGGATGTCGAAGGGATTCAATGCTATCATCGGCTCGATAAAAGATCTGGTGCGCTTCTACGTTCAATCGGGCACTACTTGGATCCATCAGAAATCATTGACTACATTTCCGCCTCCGTAGGCTCCTCCCATATCGAGTGGCGCCGATGGGACCGAAGGGTCGATCCCCAGATATCTGCGAGAGGCGGCGGAAATCTCCTCCCGGAGCTCCATAGGGGGGCAGCTTCTCGTGGATGCGGAAACGAGCCGAAATTATTCCGCACCGTTTTTTTCACACACCGAAGAGGGACTTGTGGGTCTAGCCATCGCAGCGGGACAATCGCGTCCGACTTTACATACACTCGGTAATGGCCTCGCTCGTATAGGGGAGGTCCGGCTGCAGGACTTATCGAGCAATTTCTGACTCTATATATCCAGATCATCATTTCAATTCGTTCTCGCGGCCACTGATGACGAAGAGAGAGGAAATCACCCTGCGGCTCAGAGCGGCCTGAGATTCGCGAGCGCGGGCGGGAGAAATACGACAAGCTCATCGGCCTCGTTCATACCCGGGCGTTCCGAGAGACCCGGAGCTCTTCAATGAAAGGGCTTCATGACGCTCCAAAGCTCCGTTTGAGACAGGATATATTTCCTCCGCCCGGTATCGTAATGAATCGTGGCTTGATGAGTTCTGAGCTCGTGATGGCTCTCTCACTCCTTCAAGTGTTTACGCTCACGAGCCCTGCGATTTCGACATGGCTTATACGCGAAATGCGGAAACTTGTCGCATCGCACAATCGAGGAATCAAATCCGGATAGTTTGTCATGAACTTGCTGGAAAAGGAGAGCTGCATGAAGCTCCCAGCCGGCGGATAAAAATCATCGACCTTGGAGCCCTTAGTCCAAGAATATCCCGCCAAGAGGAAGCTCCTCTGTTCGCTCAAGCATCTGGCGTCCTGGCCGGGGCTAAGACTCCAAGATGCTGGCCCTTTCCTATGCCTTACCATTGTGACGAACAAATCTTGGAGGGGGGGGGGGGCTATAGTGCCCTTGACCCCCCTAAGTACGCCTCTGCTTTGACATGGACTGAAATAAAATCGTCTTATAAAAGCTACGAGAGAGGTTTTGCCACGTATTCGATTGAGAGCTCTCAGATCCTTCCGTCTCAGAGCTCGGAGTCCCCGATATGCGGAAAACTGTGATCGATTCGACTTTTGATTGAGGACACCATTGGCTGCTTCCGACGAAACGTGGATGATGGAAGTGACAGGTAAGAGATAAGCCTCGAGTGAGTGTATCTCGTGTACTGCAATCCACAGCGCAGAGATCGGGAGCGCGAGAAACACATTGAGTCCCCAGCAGAGAACCTGTTGATCCTCCGGTTCCTTGGATCGCGCCGTGCATCATCCTACTAAGAGCTATGCGATGAATTGTTCTCACCAAGAGCCCCGGGAAGCGTCTAGACGAGCCGACGCACGGTGGTTCAGTCAGACATCCTATCCGTAGTCCACGGTGATAATGATGAACTGAATGAAGAAGAGTCGGATTCTTCACAAGCCTCAAAGTGTCTCAGAAGCTGCATTCGTCGACGACACCCGAGTGCGGACTTTGATTCCGATCCAGTAGTCTAATAGCTCGCAATGCTTCCGCGAATCGACTATTCCGCGAAAATTGCATCTTTCTTGAATCATTAGGAGCAATCGGTCGACGATTCTTCCGCTTATTCTGTTCCTCTCCCGGAGAATTTAAATAGACTTCCGCTTCCATGGAGACAGAAAGCTCGCGATCGAGAATAAACACAGAAATTGTCTCATGTCTAATGGTTCATTTCTCTCCACAGATCCTGGAGTCCGGAGAATGGCTCTCACTCGAAGGCAATGGAAAGTCATGTTGATAGCCACCCTTGGCGTTCTTGCCAACACCACTACCTACGGAGTTCTGGCACCCTTCTACCCGGAGGAAGCGCGCTTGAAGGATAATTCTCAGTTCGAAGTCGGTCTGGTTTTCGCAACATACGCGGTGTGCGGATTCTTCTCGAGTCCGATCGTAGGGAGCCTCCTATCGATCGGATTCTCATCGAAAATTATTCTTGTCAGTGGTCTTTTCGTCGGCGGCAGTTTCTTCGCGGTTATGGGCTGGCTCCACGCAGTGCCCAGCGGAACGCCGTTCTTCCTCGCGAACTTCTTCTGTCGAATCGTACAGAGCTTGGGCGCCTCGCTCTGCTCCACGTGTTTCTACTCAATAATATCGGCTGAGCTTCCGGATCACAAGAATATCGCCATCGCTACCTTGGAGACAATGTTCGGTTTGGGAATGATGCTCGGACCGGCCTTTGGAGGCTTTCTGCACGAGCTCGGCGGCTACCCTCTTCCTTGTTACGTCTTCGGAGCCATCGGCTGTTTCGTGGGAATGATCGCTTGGGTTTTCCTGCCGCCCACCGAGCTTAAGGAGAACCAATCGACGAAAATCAACTTCCATTCCCTCGACGCACAGCTGTTCACCGATCTGCTGGCCACAGTCTGCGCACTCTCGATCATGAACTACAATGACGTAACGCTGTCGGGTGAATTGAAACGATACGAAATGACCGGCGGAAAACTGGGTCTCGTATTCCTAATTTGCGCAACGGTGTACGGAGTATCGTCCATGATGTGGGGAACGGGTGTCCAGATTGTCGGGGACCCTCGGTATCTCGTGATAGTCGGCGCACTGATTACTTCTGTTGGAACGTTCCTGATGCGCCCCGTCCAGATGCTGGGGGTTGAGATAACGTTGCCCTTGCAAATCGGCGCTCAATGCTTGATCGGCTTAGGCATGAGTGCCATGTACGTCTGTTCAACTTTGCACGGCATGCACTATGCGGTGCACCGCCTCGGTTTCCCCGATGACATCAGCACACACGGCTTCATTTCGGGCGTTTTCATGGCCGCCATGTTCTGCGGATGCTTCATAGGACCGGTCGCTGGAGGCCTCATCGATGACATGGTGGGCTACGCGAGGACGTTGCAGATAACGACGGTGTATATCCTCCTGACTGCGTCTCTGGTCATGCTGACGATGATCACCGATAAAATACAGAGCCGGGGCGACGAAGAGGAGTCCCTGAGGCGTAAGGGAGAGTACGTCGTGATAGGGTCGAACGCACCGAGCTCGCTGACAGTATGAAGGAATCTTATCATTTAGGGATCTAAGAAAAATATTTTCCGTATCAAGCATGTCCAGATATATCGTTGCGTGGGAGTGAAAGTGTAAATATGTTCTAAAGATCGAAAGCCAAAAGTTTTTTGAAACACTCAGGACTCTTGCTTATTTCTTTTTTCCACCTTAAGGCCTAATCTATGAGAATACTTCTAGACTCGCGACAAATGGCTATCCGACGTCATTTTGTTGCGGAGACACAAGTAAATGAAGCCACTGACCTTGGGAGATCTTGGGAGTACAATCAGAATCAGCATAACCAGGCTCATCGGACAATGCTCAGTCGGGGTTTCGCAGAGACAGCTCGATCGCAAGCCTAAACCGATGATAGCGTCCAGTTCTGAGAGCGAAAGCTTGTCCAAAAAGACACCGGGATACCACGAATAATTTATTCCACCTTCCTGCATTTATAGCAGCAAGACCTCTACTGAGCGTTCTTTTACACAAAAGCATATATTATACATCGTTAATAGAAAAAATCTGTCCCGAAGATGTTAGTTATGATCAGTTCCGCTCCTCGGTCGCTCCCAGAATCGCGCTAACCAAGCTTGGAACGAAGGTTGAGTCGAAGTTGGCCAAGATCTGAACGAGGAGTGGACTGCTTGCGGAAATGTTCAGCAGCTTCTTCAAATTTCCGGCGATATCTTTGTTGAAGGTTAGAGCAGACTTCGTTCCGTCGGGCTTCGGACCGACCAGGATACGGAGCATGTTTAGGATTATGTCCGGGCTCTCATGGACGATCGAAGAGATCACATATGTCTGCATAAGAGGCATGATTTCCTTCAGGGGTATTCCGCACGATCCGTTTTTCGCTCGCAACACTTGCGAGGCGAAATTCAGGCCGAAGATAGGCTGGTTGAAGAGGTCTGCGGTCACCGGCACCGCGACAATGTCGTCGTCGGAGGTGTTCGCTTTGAGAACATCGGGCGGCAATGTCATCGGTAGATTCAGCTCCTGAAGTGGAATGGTTGAACGGATTCAACGTGGAGAACGTCTCGGCCCCGTATCTCAGAGACGAGTCCAGTACCTCGGATCGGGCTAATCGATCGCAAGGGTCGGCTTACCTTTTTCAGAGCGAGGATCTCTTTTTTCGTTCCAACCACCATCGGTACGGCTCTCATCTGTATGGGCATCCCTTTCGAAATCTTGCTCATGGTTGCCATGAAGTGAGGCAGCGTCAGATGGTCTTCGACACCTGAAATTGGGACTCTGGTTTCAGTCCAACCTCATGAGAGCGTGAAGAGGTGGCAACGATCCACTCTGAATCCGCCTAGGCTGGCTAGACGCACCGAGAGGAAAATCTCCGAGTTCCACGGGAGTAAATAGACTGCGGCACCGAAACTCCCTCGGCCGCGAGGCTTCCGAGCGATTTGGCGTAAGCAAATCCGCCGTGCACACTTACTTGTGGAATCATCGAGACCGAGTTTCAAAACATTTTGCCCATAGATGCACTCTGCTGGAAGAACCATGAGGCAGGAGATGGCGATCAGAGTTCCGAACTCCATGACGGCAGCAGCGATATGCTCTCGATTCGGAGAACGGGTGGCGTGACGGGAATGAAGAACGGCACGAGCGACTGCTTGTATTAGCTCCGGAAGATACGCGGATACGCGTGAGGGAGGGTGAGAGAGCACAAAATGACCGGGCAGGCTCGAACTCCTTGTGGATCTCGCCTCCTGGCACCGAAGAGCGGCTTCAATGAGTGATGCAAGCCGCACGGAAATAGATGGTTCTCGAGTAACGAACTGACGACTCCGCTAGATTACTTCTCTCGTGGGCGTATCGAATCCCATTTTCGTTTAGGAACGGGTTTATGCTCGCACCGAACGTTCGGAGAACGTCCCTGTTTCCGGCGCAACACTCGGTCGGGAGAGGATTCGAGCCGATATGCCTTCTGATCCTCTCCTCTTCCTCTGGTCCTCGCGAGAATCGAGAAGAGCAAACAGTTTCCCGGGGTCAGCCCCACCCCCCTCAGTCCGAGGCTCGCTGAGGGGGGAAGGGTCTGATGTGTTTGAGTATCTTTCGGAGACGCCTCGCGAGTCTCTCTACTTGGACGCGTCTGAATCCTCGTCCAGCTGACTCACATCTCACAAAGCCGTAATACGAAGCCGGGATGATCAGATAATATCCCTCGAATTGGCAGACTCAAGTCCGTTCGACGGTGCGAGCTCCCCCGTTGCCCCGTGACGTCGGATGAACACCGCTTGACTACCCGATGCATCGGACAGAGCCTGCTCAAATCCACAATATGAACACTGGATTTGTGTGCGAATTTTGCTTGATTCTCACTCGGAACGATCGTTTCGGCGAAAAAGAATTAGCTCAATCGCGAAGCGGAAAAGAGTTTTCCGCCTCATCTCCGGCTTTACCCCACCGAGACGGGGCTAAGGTTCGAAAATGATTGCGGCTGGTTCTCCCCGCCGGGAAAATTTTCCTGCCCGACCGATCGACGGGTCTCCGTGCATGAGCCGGACTGCGATACCGACTCCTCTATCACCCATCCACCAACCCCCGAAGGGGTCCTTCTCAACGAAGGTTCGCTCAACTCACCCGGTTCTTTTAGCCCACGGTGATTTGGAATCGAGCACCCCGGTCCCAAGATTGGGGTTACTGTCTTCGGTGAAACTTGTGAAATGGATCAACTGACTGGATTCGATTGATACCTCGACTTCGTTCAATGTAGGTGTGCCTCCGGAGGTCTCGCATGCGGATCTCTTCAAAGATTCGGCGATATCCGAAAGACAAGATCTGCTCAGAGCTCTCGTTCGTGTTCTGCGTGCTATTGGGCAATCGTCCCCAGCCGGCAGTACCGGATTTCCCCGAAGGCTGAGAAGGTTCTAGCCGTGCGCGGTAATTCCCAGCTCAGCCTCACGGTGGCAGAATTCTAAATTCGGCACTGTCAGCCGGTGTTGATATTTCAACTTCATGCGCGGATCTCCACGAATGATATCTACAAGGTTTATAACGTTTGTTGTGAACGTCTTTTCCTCCAGCTAAGAAGGACAAATTCTCCATGAGGCTACGAAATCCTGAGTTCACAGAACGTGATTCGTGAGCGATCGGCCTGAGCGTTGCAACTCGGATAACGTTTCCGAATCGGCTCAGAAACTCGGCTCCTCTACGAGATGAATATTGCAAACAACGCTCCGCAAGACTAGGAATTCCTCGAGGCCGGACACTCTGGCGCTGCAATAAGCATGGCCTGGATAGACTCGCTATGGATGCGAGCTGATAATGTTGACCAGTCATGTATTTCATATAGCGCTCGGTAAGTCGATCTTTATCGCAAGGGATTCCTCGGATAATTTATAGGGACCTCTCTCAACTCGTTTCTGGGATAGGCGCATGTTGCGCGGCGTGGCAGTAATGCTCTCAGAAGCGACGATTGATTGCGGACCCTCCACGCGCCGACAGGTCTCACGACGGCTATTCACATTGAGCAGCCGGAAGTCACAATATCAGCGGCTCTGGGGAGGTTTCGATAGATGAGTCAACGGAGCCGAATGCCGCCTCGAGTTGACCCACGATCTAGAAAAGCTGAGGAGCTGACGGACGAGCGCTCTCGATGCAAGAATCCCTCATAAGCGGAATCAATCATCGGAATCACGGGATATAACTCCAATCGAAGAATCGAGTAGAGAGCTCGGAGTTCGAGAAATAAATGAGAGCGCCCGATCGCGCTCGAGCTTCCGGCAAAGATCATCGTCTCCTTTTTTCTGCAGTTGAAAGCTTCTTCTTTTGCTCGACTCGAAGCATGCGCTATGGGCGAAACTTCCTCATAAACTCGGCTTATGCAGAATCTCTGGCTTCCATGATCGACGGTGCTCGAAGCTCTAAAAAAGCGGGACGATTAGCCATGAGAGGCTGACATCAGGGGTCGTCTTCAAACCACTTCAGCAGACCGCCCGCGGTCTCAATGCGTTGATTCGGAAATGGATGAACACAAGTTTCTGTTTTGTGGTCAGGTCAACGATTTGTCACTCTTTAGCGATCTCCAACTTTTCATAAATACCTAAAAAGCGTAAACTCGGTCTACTAAGAATCATTGGTGAGTTGATGACACCTGCAGAATTTGAGGCACGGCGGCCTTCGGACTATCTCCCTTGAGGCGTTCACGTGTCGACTCAAGCTGACTTAAACAAGCGACCAACTTCTCTGCTTCTCAAATATTCTGAACTTTACTTCAAGCTTATGTCAGGGTGAGGGCAGTCCCAGGGGCCGACCCATTAATTTTATTCGGCGATATCACATTTTCACAGCGTACCGAGGACAGGAGAAATCGTGCTCGGGCGGGAGCCACGATCATGGAACAGCAAACCCAATCTCCGAGAGCTATGATTTGTCGCCGGGTTGTCGACTCCGATGGAGTCGCGAGACTTGTCCTAGAGCCGGTGGACAAAGCCGAAGTCAAACCCCAGCCAGCCGAGTCCGTCGCTGAAGTTGTAAGTTGTCGGGAGGAGCGCGAGCGATAAGAGGCTCGCGAGGAGCGTTCCATTCGACCCTCCTCTCCCTCATGCTCTCATCGATTGAGATCCCTTAGTCGATGCATTTTCGTGAAAACTCCACTGCGAAGCTCTTTCAGCCAGAAATAAGAAGATTCCATATTATTGCAGCCGCAGACGATCGAACCGGGGCCTGAGGAAACCAAAGCAGAGAGTTCTCTCAGCAAGCCCCAGAAGCCATATATTTCATGCGAAAAGTGTGGTAAGAAATTCTTCGTGACAGACACCACCTATAAACGAACGCCGAAGGAGCGACTCAGTCTTCATATTATCACCGAACACAATCGGGAACGACTCTACCAATGCCCTTACGATGGATGTTTCAAGGCCTACAATACGGTGAAGTTACTCCAGCAGCATAAAACGGTAAGTGGCTCCCTCGAGGAGGGACGGGTGTCGCTGAGAGAGGTTCAAGCTTGGCTTGTGTCGCTACTTCCCAATCCATATTCTACTCGGATCCGCTAATCATTCGAATATTGAAATAGGCTGATTATAAAATAAAAGAGATTGCTCTTCCTTGGCTTAGGTCCATACGAACAAGAAGAGGCATTCCTGTGGTCAATGCTCGAAACAATTTCACCGGAAAACTCATCTCTTGGCACATATGAGACGCCATTCCGCCAATCCCGAGTTTAAACCGAGGGCCAGTCGGAGGAAGCTGAACCCGTATATCCAGTTTCAGAAAAAGAAAGAAGCAGCTCGCCAAGAATGGGACGACGCTGAGGTAAGCCACTCAACGGGATAGGCCAACCCTATACCATCTGGGATAGTATATGTCCCCTTTTAGTGTCGACTCGTTCACATCACGGGTCATCAATCTGCATTCCCGAACACCTCGAATCGCTGGGCTCTCTCGTGTGGGATGACGGGAGTCCCGTTTGCAATTACCGAGACCCGCCGATAGTTATTGTTTAGGAATTCCGGCTTCCATAGAGAAGCCGAGTTTTAGGTATGAGTCCAGGCAAATGCAAAAGCGCAAGTTCGCTCTCCCGCCGCTGCTTCAATGAGCTTAAAAGGATGATGGTAATGAAAATAGTGCTAATCTTGGAACATCGATTCAACAGCTACCGAATGTAAACGAGCCGGTCGTGACAGAGGAGGAACTGGAGGAACTGCGCCGTCGACAGGCCGAGATGGTTGAGGAAGAGGTCGCAAAAACCTTCCCCTTCAGGGCCGACGATTTGGAAGAAGGATACGAGGACGAAGAAGAGCTGGACGAGTGCTGAATATTGATAATTCCATCATTGTAAATTATGTGAACAATCCCCCGTGAACCTTCCCAAAATCGACGCAAGCAGTTAGGTAAACCAATTAGGTACCAACCCTGAAGTATCGCACGTCCGAAGCCGCCACAGGAGGCTCGAGACCTCTTGGCCGAGGAGCTTCCCATTGTAGAAAGAGAGCGACGAATTCCTTGTACAGCGTTAGGAAGTTCGGAGTCAAAAGCCGAATGAATCGAAAATATAAGAAGTCGAAGTTCTGCTCGACAGAAACAATGAGGGTCTATTGATTTCCTTTCTTCAGCTGGCAGATATTTTGTGTTTATTTTCAATTCTCGTATTATAGTTTCATAATGGGTTGTTAAATATAGTGGGTGTAGATTTATTTTTAGGTCAGGCGATATAAACACACATTCTCAGAGAATAATTCAACGACAACGTAAATTTGAGGAGTCGAGGATAACGAGGGCATATATCAACGAATAATTTTGACCAAGTCATTTTTAAACATCATCAGACCGCAAGGTCGCAGCTAATGTTAGCGATAAATATTGAATCCGACTGCTTGTGAACGAGGAGCCTGCATGGCTTCTGCATGTGCTCCCAAGTCCGCTCCACCCTACCCATTGCCGGCTTAAAATTCTTCACAACACTCAGGGGGAAAGATTTCAGCGAAACCTCGGACAAAACTCTCGTCCCAATACAATCGGTTCAAGAAAGACTTTCGGTGAGTCTCAGCGTCAAGCTTCTAGAGGGTCGCGCTCCGCGTTGGGATCGGGAGTTTATTCTACTCGCTACTCGAATCGTTTTCGCTCGAAATTATTTACACGACGATCTAATCAACGGAACCATCGGATGGAAGCTCGCGGCTTCCACAGAAGCGCCTTCTGCGCCGCGACAAGTACAAAACAACAGGAGCCGGAGACAGTAGGATGGCCAGTATAATGTTGAAACGCAACATGTGTCAATAATTCATTGCTTCGGTAACGTGATCCTCGCTCGGTAAACATTCGCCCCTATTCGCATCGAACTACTTATTCAGTTTCACGGTTCCAGGATAGCTAAAATCGTACTGTTTGCTTCTGATGAAGCTTTCCATGTCTTTGGGCTGGGGCGATACGGTGGCCACTCCCGTGTCGAAGAAGTACTGGGCCAACGCGACAGCGATCTTGAACGATACGTCTTGGATTTTCGAAAGAGGCGGATACACTCGACCTTCGTCGAGATCCGCCTGTGACACCATTTCCGCCACCGTCTGTAACGATTCGATTTCGTTCTCAGAAGAGATCTCGACCAAGAATCGGTTGCGTAATGATAATTTTCCAATAGTGTCTCTTGAACATTCCGCTGTACGCGGACTCGACCTACCTTGGCAGTTATGAGGAAAACCTCATCGTCGATACGAGTTGCTTTACACGCGTTTGCGGCAAGGGCGATTCCGGGGAAAATGTAGGCATTGTTGCCCTGGCCAGGGTAGTAGGTCTTACCCTCGTAGGTGACTGGAGGAAAAGGCGATCCCGAAGCGAACACGCATTTTCCCTGGAAGCAGGAGGAATCGTACACAGCTATTGAAGGTGATCTCCGATGAGTCATCGGCGATGAGTCGATCATCCGAGCTTCGGGAGCTTGACTACATATGCCTCTCGATTGTGGGCTGAGCCCGAGAGTCGTGGAAAATAACTACCTTGGTATGCACGAAGGCGTCTTCAGCGGTGCATTCCGCCTTGATAGTTGGATTTGAGAGGGCGAAAATTACAGGTCTTGAGGAAAATTCGAGCATGTTCTGGAGGATCTGTGCGTTGAACGCATTGGTTTGAGCCGAGGCTCCGATGAGGATTGTCGGTTTCACCCTCTTGACCAGTTCGTGGAGGTCTTTCGTCAACGGCGACTCCTTGGAGTACTTAAGTTTATGGTCGTTCATTTCGTCGGGACGTTCGAAGCACAGCAGCCCTGTGGCGAGAATCGTTCGTTGGAGACTCGGGAGCTACGTCGATCCCGAATCAGGACCGAATACGAGAGCAAGAACTCACAGCGAAGCACCTACCTCTAGAATCAAGCATCCAAATTTTCGAAGCGGCCTCCTTGTCCGTGATACCCTCCTTGACCATGGCTTGGCAGAGAAGATCGGCGATACCCAGTGCCGCTTCCCCGGCTCCCTGGAACAGGACAACCTGATCTTGGAGCGAGCGTCCAGTGATTCTCAAAGACGCGATGAGCCCAGCCACGGCGACGGCAGCTGTTCCCTGGATGTCGTCGTTGAAAGTGCAGTACGAGTTCTTGTACTTGGCCAACAAGCTGAAAGCGTTCGCGTTCCCGAAGTCCTCGAATTGGATTAAGCAAGTTTTCCCGAAACGCTTGACCGCGGCCTGCATGAACTCTTCGACGAACTCTTCGTAGAGTTTCCCGCGGACACGTTTCTCCTTCAGTCCGATGTACAACGGGTCATTGAGGTTGCTTTCGTTGTTTGTTCCGACATCCAATGTGATGGGTAGGGTCTTCTCGGGAGGGATACCACCAAGAGCCGTGTACAGAGCGAGCTTGCCGACAGGTATACCCATGCCGTTGGCTCCGAGATCACCGAGGCCGAGAATGCGTTCACCGTCGGTCACGACGATGCTTTCAACCTCTTTCTCGGGCCAATTGGCGAGGACCTCGCTCACCTGCGAAGATAAATCGATCATCAGAAGTTTCTCGAGTCATAAAAAGGTCGGGATTACGTCGCGCATGCCGGGAGCGGATATAATGGTACGTTTCTTTGAGGGGTGTAGCGGCCTTCGCACCTTGCCCTTGTCCTTGATAGAGATGAAGAGACCTTTTGGCCTCCTGAAGATGAGGGAATACTTCAGACAAGCGTCGCCGACGGTCGGGGTGTACACCAGAGGCATGAGCATCTCGGTGTGATCTTTCATAACCCGGAAGAAGAGCTTCTCGTTGTAATCCTGAAAAAAATCGATTCTCGAAATCCCGAACATCTGAATGGATTCGATTCGATGATTCTGCACAGGCGCGAACATCCGTTTTTTTCTTCTGGGTGGGGAGAGGGGGTAAGGCTTAAAAATGATAACGCGCACCTCGAAGCCCATTCTCGAGATTACGACTCAAAAATCTTGTCTAGTAGGAAGGGGTGCATGCTCCCCTTATTCCCACGTACGCGACTGATTATGTAGGCCAAGTTCCCTCGACGAGCGGGGCGGTGAGATGTTCTCGAGCCTCGCCTAAGTAGTTTCGGGGAAATCATGGTGCTCTAAGGAATCGAACGATAGGAACGTTCCCGCTCTGGGAATCCCTCTTGGGAGTGGGAGTAGCTAATTAATTCGAAATAATCTTCCGAAGTTCCTGGCCGCTATCTTGAGCGAGATAGAGCTCCTGTATATCTGATCTCGACCGCCCACTGCCGACCATGCCACAATTTCTCGCAGAGCGGACACTAATTTGCTGGACCAAACCACGATCAGATATCATCAAAGCATCTTCCTAAAGAGGGATGAAACTTCACATCCCTTGAATTAGCACCCCACTCACGTGAAGTTCCCTCAGATAGCAGTACTTGGCGAGAGGCGTGGAATACAAGCTCAAGTTGAGGAGGACAGCTTTCATCTCGAGTTCGGTTGTCCTCACCGCCGGAGGTAGCAGGCCCTTGACCGACATTGATTCGCGATCGCGAACTGAGAACGACAGTCCCTGCAAGGAAATAAGTAGAGCTGAGTACTCCTGCCATGGTTTACACAGAGCCTGGAGCGGCTCTCCGGAAGGGATTCTGCTTGGAGACGTTCCTTGAAAATTCATCGCCTAACTGCATCGTACATGCAAGGGAGTTACGTTCGGGGAGCATACGTGGAGCGCTTAGCTTAGAGAAATATGACCAAGTTGATCGACTGTATTGTGTCCTGATCTGGACACGACTAAGGCGTTCCGAAGGATGTAAATATTTAGCAAGATCAAATCGCAGTAGCACAAAGAGCTCTCGCAGCATTTTCTTTCGAAGCGTATTATAAAGGCAATTATCTGAATACAACCAACGGTGAATTTTCGATTCCGCGGCTCGTTCTGAGAATCATTTATCCGTCTCTCGCGAAGGACTACACCTTTCCGTTCATCGCCCGGTGCGGGGGAAGCATGTGTATCGATCAGAGAGGTTCGTAATTGCATCTATGGTATCGTTAGGTTCGTCAGGCGTCTTGTCTCACTCTGCCGCTTGGGAATCCCACGTGTGTTGAATTCGCTGGTTGATAGCTTTGGATATTCGTGTAGATCGCTGTGCTAAATCGATTGTCTGTCGTCCTTCGGGAGCCACACCTTAGTGTTCGTTCCGATATTGATTACTGAAGTTGTTCATCCAATCAACGATAGCAAGGACTGTCCGGAGAGTGAGAACCGACATCACTACGGAAAATTGCGCGCTACGATGTTCAAGAGTAAACAAATTTCCAATTTCAGATCATCGTAAATGAAGTTCTTTGCCGCACCGTTGGAATCTTTGCCCGCGCGGCTCGGGGTGGGTTCCGCTGGCCCGAGCTGACTTCACTTCTCGAGCGACAAATACACTGCATGCGTTCGACAAGCGGGAATGAGTTGATGAATAAATATTCTTCGATGTACTTCAAAACAGCGGATGTCGATTGCGATCGAATCAACCTTCGCGCAAAGGACGGAGCGAATGTCGCTGGTGATAATTGCATTGAGAAAAATAAAGTCCCTTCGCAAGGTGACAGGATGCTCGGAATCAAAGCTGACACGCAGCGTCAAAAGGAGGAAGCGGGAAGACTTTTTTTGGCGGTCTAGACTCACGGACTTGACTGTCAACAGTGGTTCACTCCGAGATGGTTCTAAAAGCCGCGAGGGGAAAAAACTCTCGGCACAACCACATTTCACCCCGGCATGGCTATTCCCGTCTCGCTCGCTCCGGAACGTAGAAATTCACGTCATCAATTTTTTTATGCCAGACGGCACGTTTGTCCAAAAGCTCGACAGCTCACAAGACGGACAGATCGGTCAGCTCTGAGCCAGCCAGGTATGATTTTCATTGCCCCAGATGCAGAGGGAAGACGAGAAAAAGTACTCGACCCAACCGTGTGTTTCGCTTAGGTCGAGGCAAGACGCTTCGAAATTTCGCCGGCATCAGTTTTTTACGATCAGGGAGAAGAGTCGCGGGTGTTTGAATTGGATCCTGAATCCTGCGTTACATCGTGAGCTAAGCAAGGAAATCATTTTGACCGGGAAAAGGATGTCGGACTGATCGCTTTTGAATAATTACAATCTCCGTCTTCCGAGATCGATATCTGATTTCCATTCCGGAAAGCAAATTAGCGTTGATTGCTGCGGATGGGCGGGAGCCTGACGGAACTCTCGGACTCGATCTAACGTCAGTCACCAGGGCCCATCGTTTTCCCGGAGATTCCCGAAAGAAATTTTCGAAAGTCCCTGTTTGCAGAAGGACGTATGAGGGTTCATTTCGAGGGTTCGACGATAAGGATGATGCTGCTCGAGAAAGGAAGACTCAATGGAATGAGAGTCTCATAATGAGAGTCCTCAGAGTCTGAGTTTTGCGGGCTTTCCGAACCAGAAAGAGATGGAACCCCCGTCAAAATGTTCGAAAAAATCGTCGTTTCAAGGAGCTTACCATTCTGGAGTAGCGTTAGTTGGTGAGTGTCTTGCCCACCTGATCAGACTGTAGATGCCGAGGCGAGGCAAGGGAACGGCCGCTTGCCACTGGCAAATAGCGACTATCCGAAGCTAGCCGAACCTCACGCAACAATGAGACAGAACAACGTAAACCTACCAGTCAGCTGAGAACCCGACAGACGGGAAGGTAGCCCGTGGATACACACCGGGAGCGGGAAATAAGGGGTTACATTCTCTGGGCGCAGTCTGCTCCGTATGATCCTTGGCAATTGCTCAATGTCGAAGACTCTCAGCCGATGAGGCATCGTATATCTTGCACACACAGCCGTAGAAGTATGGAGAAGTTATCTCAGCTCGGAGAAGCACCGAGTCCCGTCGCAACTTGATCGTTCAAGAGGACGATCGATGAAGGTCTAGAAGCGGCGGCTCCAATATACAATCACGGCAGTGAGATTCGCCGACAGCACCGGAAGCTCACGGGAGTGGATGCAGCAAATGTCAAGAAGGCAGCAGGATGTCATCCGATGCTGATGCGACTAGTCCGCAATGCTAATCCGCGACTATCCAACTACAGACATGTGGCGAGCTCGTCTCTCATTCCGAGCTGGGCGGGGCCTTCCAGGAATATTCTCACCTCAATAGGAATCGGGCACTCGATTCTGTGGTATCCGTAAGGCCCCGGAAGTTGAATGTCTGGGAAGATCTAGTCAGGCTCACGGGGATTGTTTTTTTCGCACGAAAGTATTTTCCCTATTACAAAGTCGAGCCTGTCTCGGAAAAGTTGACAGCTCCGATCGATGTCCCATGATTCTGGACACGATTCCGGTTGCAAAGAACAGCCGTGATTCTCTTCTCCAAGCTTACGTGAGTTCCAAGTCTTGCGGGGTATTCTCCTGGACGTTTCCTTTACAGCACCGCTGTTGAGCCCTCAATGAGCTCTGCTTGGTGTCGCTGCTCAACGAAGAGTACTTTTCATTTTCCGTGAGCAACGGCGCCTCGATCAAAACAGAAACGTCAAACGCCGACGGAAGGGAGAGCTACCTGACGTCAATTCGAGAGAGGAGCCCTAGCGACCACTAATCAGGAAAGTCCTGAGCGGTCATGGAAATCCTCTTTTGACATTTCCGAATGGCAGTCGAGCTCCCCTAGCTTCCGGAAAGCAGTGAACCAGGAACTTCGCCCGCACCGCAGGGCGAGCCAGCCGCGGCTCAAAATCGTGAGCCGCAACTCATCTTCAGGAAGAGTTAAGAAAGTGAGAGTCGAGCTAAAAGACCCATTGAGAAGATGCGCCAGTCGTGAACTAAGGATTCCGTAAATCGACTACAACTTTGATATCGTAGAAGCCTTCTGGCGACAGAGGCATTCCGTTCAAAAATCCGGCAACACTTCGTTAAGCTTGGGCACAAACCTTGAAGAGCTTCCCCGGGAAGTTTGCTTTGGTCTGGATGAAACGCGAAATTTCAGGATATCCCCCCATGTTTCAAGTACCTGCTTGAATGTCTCACCGCTCGACTTCGAGCTGTTTTCACGGAACCCTAAAAGCCTGTCTCTATCGTTCGCCGGACTTGATGCTCGAGCTTATCGAACAGCTGATGTTGTTCCGTGTTATGCCGCGAGTTCTCGAAAGCAAGCCCTTTAGAATTCGAGGATACGATTTTCAAACCCCTCGGGATCTCCGATTCCTTATTTCTTTACACGAATTTCCTCCTGTCGCTTCCTACTCTCCGACTCCGTCTCTTTCTCTGTCTTTTTAATATCATCATGGTCTGACGTAGACGCGAGCCGCGCCACCTTAGTGTCGTCATGTGGGAGAGGAT
This sequence comes from Galendromus occidentalis, assembly GCF_000255335.2. NCBI lineage: Eukaryota > Metazoa > Arthropoda > Arachnida > Mesostigmata > Phytoseiidae > Galendromus > Galendromus occidentalis. The sequence continues at coordinate 194,774 of NW_003804563.1, forward strand.
TCTCAGATTCAACTTTCGCTCTCGACTCCGTCCGTTTTCGCTCACCGCGCGATCAACGAGCGTTTGGTAGATCCTTCACTGACGTCCTGCTCGATCTAATCAAATATTCAGCATTATTTTCGAGAACGTTCTCGACGGAAACTTCCCGCGCGATTTCGGAGAATACGGCGAGGTTTCGCTGGCTTGATTGAACTCATGATTCGAAATCCTCGGCCAGCATGGAAATTTCGTTGCCGTTCTTTCGGCAAACAAATGTTTCCGGAATTCGGCAGCTCGGTCGCCAATTATTACCGATATCCTCCAGCGGGCTCCCTGACCCGAATGAAGTACCGCGAGCGAAGTCAAGCGCCTCAAGGCAGGCGTCATAAAGGATTACCAGACCTAGAAATTTCCAGGGACGAAATCAAGTGCTCTAAGGAGGCAGGGCTCGTGTCAGCTCGCAATTCGGATGACAGAAACCGCCCAGACAGCGGAACGGCGAGTGGATGTTTGAGAACTAGCAGCGACGCCGGCTCGAGAGTACACAAGCGACTGAATGAGCCTCGGGCTGAGTCAAACGACACGTTCCTGGAGTTTATGCGGTGTTCAATGTCAGACTGTCGATAGGGACGCTTCGAAGCACCGTCGAGAGAAAACCGGCTTTAGTCGGAATAGAGTCCGGGATATATGTAGTAGATGCGACGCTTCCCCGTTGAGTACGTCCGGCCTTCATTCGGTAAGGGCAAGCGTTGACTTTCACTTCACGGACGAGCGAGCTTCCGCTCTCGACGCTGTACGCGTCAAACTCTCGCGAGTAGCCAGCCATACAGTATATTCACTTAGCGATGTGTGCAACCCGAATCTTCAGTGAGCCGGTAATGCGTCGGCTTCGAAAATTCGCACCAAGAAGACGAGCAAAGTGCGTGAAGGAGTCAGAAAATGAGCGAAATTCTGGTTTGATGGCAAGTTCACCGAGCATATCCAACGGTGGAGCAATTTTCGCCGCCGCCTCGATCGCCACGCTAGTTCCCTTCCCCTCGAGAAGTTGCTTTTCTGATGTAGTCCCGTTGTGCCCAATGCCGGGGGTTTCCTCTCATAACTCGAATTAAGAGACGGTTTCATTTCGTTGAACAGGTTTCCCAGTCTGTCTAGAGTTTGACTGCTCCATCGGCTCCACATCGCGCGGTATTGTCGCCGCTGCGCGGTCAAAAACTCGCAAGTCTGTCCCGGGGGAAATTTATATTGCAACTGCTGACGTCCAACGACAGACACGCTACACCCGGGTTTTTTGCTCCGAGTCTCAAATGAAGCACGCTCGGGTAAATGCCTCTACGTCTGTCGTCACGCCTTCGCCCGTGACCGTTCCAGACATTCAGTCGATCGCTTTTCTTCCCCGACTTCCCTCACTTTCCATTCCAGTTCCCAGCGACAAATCCATAGAGCTTACATTGACTCGGCTTAGACACCGAATAGCGCTCGTCTGCCCCTCCTTAAGTCCGCGCCCGACGGGTCCATTCATATCCATCTTTATTTCATGCTCGCTCTTTGCTCCCAGATTTTTTTGCTGCTCCCCCACGGTCCGCCCGCCGCTGTTGGCGAACATTGAATCGGGTCACTAAATTCGAGCAGCTCCAGAGAAAACATTGCGGATTCTCCTGCAGACAAGCGGGTTAGCTCCCAGCAACATCAAAGCGGCCATCTCGATCATCCCCATCAACAACTACATCTCTCTGGCACGAAACTTTTTTTTCTGTTCTGGGAGCTACAACCCGACGCAGAAATGTGAAGCTTTCTAGAGGTGGAGCGACTAGATGAATGGGCTAAGTAAAAACTTGCCTTCTGTTTTTTTGCTTTCGTCTCCGAATACACGCCCCATAATGCAAACAGCTGCGATGTGAGTTAAATTGAACACAGAGCTCGGTTTCTCAAAAACACTTAGCTGTGCTAGTGTTGCCTATGAAGTGGGTGATGGACCCATGAAGTAGTGCTACTATTTAAATAAACTTACGTAAATATATTCCGATAAACTCCCATAATTGCACAAAAATGTTCTCAGTCACTTCGATTCAGAAAGCGTGGCCGATGTGGTTCAAGGCATATAGAACTCACAAGAGGAATAATGTCCAACTATCTTCCAGGTTAGACCAGGCGGCTGAACGCGTGGAGTCATCACGGATCGATACAGATACATCGATAACGGGCGCCAAGAGGAAAAATGAGGAAACCATTTTCGTTACGATATTTTCTGAGCCGGGGGTAGGGAAGTTTCCCCCATCGGCAAACTCAGGGTCCGAGCTCGAGCAATTCAAAGAGCTCAAGTATGCATCCGATTCGATGTTGGTGCGATCAGATGAGGAAGTAGAAAGGAGTGAAAGATGATCGGCGATCGGCCCCTGTGATCAGCTCGAAGTTCCCTGTAGCATTCACGCTATACCTCTGGGCACAAGTTGTCCGCCATAATTTGGCTTGGCATCGATCTTGTTACTATCCGGCTTGATACCATTTCGTTCCGTCGGAGGTAAGAACGAAGATGGTGCCCGCTTGAGCAATCAAAAGGCTTTCGCCGAATAGATTGAGAGAAAAAGTGGAGTGACGAAGTTTGCCGTTCCACCACTTCTCAATTCTCAACGCTGGTCAAATGATGCGATGACATCCGGGGGAAAATAGAGCTCTACCGGAAGCGTCTCCAGCATAAATCGAAAGTCCCTTTGCCGAGTCCTCCTGGAGAGACGGGTGACCAAACCCTCGTTACTACAAGGAAAGCCGTCCTGTCCAGCACGGAGCCCTTCCTCGGGATTAGCATGATATCGAATTTTTCTGGATCGGATGATCGTTTCCGAAATCCCCCTTCAGCCAAGCACGACTTCGAAGCTAATGTTGGGGGCTTTTCTGGGAAGGGAAGCTGAGACGCGGATGAAGTCTCACTGCGCCATTCAAGCGAATCAAATAGCTGCTAGATCGAAGCAAGCCCCCCGAGCGACAGTGAATTCTCTACTTCAGTTCCTCGAGTAGATAATCGCACGTGGCGTGCGAAACATTTACAGAAATTCAATAGATGACTCTATGATTTGGATCTGATAAGAATTCGCTCCTCTAGCTCCCCTTAATTTTTGCCTAAGGACTTCCAGAATCCCTGTTCTCTATTCTCGTTGGACTCAATCGCTTCATCGATTGCCCCGTCGGTCGTTGTTCAGTCAATGAAGCCTTCCGGAGTCATCATAATTATTTCTATTGTTGAGGAAAATTCGTCGACCTTGGGTTGAGTATCCACCATCTTGTTCCGCGCTAAATATTAAGATATAAACGCGAGAAGAGAAGGCTAGGAAGTTGGTAGCAAGTTTCTGTGGAGACCTCTTAGCGCCGTGTAATTCATCGGGAATCGTTTCGTGGAAACACGAAAAGAACGTCGATTGATCCGCAAAAGAGATACGAATGACTTTTTCCGGAAGCGAACTTTGGTTCCCGGGAAAAACATCTACTCTGTGGACCTCTGCGCTCGTTTCTCGCGGATTGAGCTGTATCTTCGCCTCAGTCACAGACTATCGAAGCTCCCGCGGTAAGTGATCCGGAAATTCGGGGATGGCTTCAGCTTTCAGAGATGGAGGAAGATCATTGAGATTTTTCACTCACCCTGGCAATGCGCGGATCTCGAAGGTACTCCATTCGCTTGCTGAACTTCGCACCACCAACGATAACCCTCTGTGTAGTTGACCTGTAAGCAGATTCAATTCAGAAATTCTCCTCAGATTATTAGGCTAATCGGAACGAGATGAAGATTTCCGCGATCGACCCCTTTGAAATTAGCCGCCTCCCTGGTTCTCTCGATGCTCTTCGCGGCGAGAATATTCACCGAGATCAGGAGAAAACCCTCACGCTGCCCCTTTCCTCGCCTCGAACCTCCACCGGAACGGATAGGCCGTTTCCTGATTACCCCTCAAGATTTGACCCCGGTCAGCCTTCCACACTCCGAAGAGGAAGAATCGTTGGAGATTTCCTGGACCTTCTCGTCGCTAGACCAGGACTGAGTTCAGGTGAAGGATCACGATGTGAAGAGAATCTGTTCCGTCTGAATGAGACGTCAAGCGGACGGATATCTCACCTGCAAGAGCAGCTGCTGCAATTTTCGCAGGAGATGCCGTTGGGAACATTCCCGTTCTCCTCCTTGGCCTTAGTGGCCATGTTACCCATAGAAGCGAAACACAGTCGAAACATCGACTCGGCGATAGTTTTATCCACGAAAAAAAATTATCCGAAGTTAGCGGAGTTTCACACAAGCTCAATCTTATCGACACCAATAGGTCCGGAGCGAATCTTGATGACTTGGAACGAGCACCGTACGGCTTCGGATCAGAGAACCGCTGAGAACACGGGATTTTCGTTCCTCCAAACACCTCACTGTTCACTCAAAAAGAGGCTTTCGAATGAGCAAACGAACCGCCGGCGGAACGACCAAACTTGTGGGCGCTTCGTCGGGATCCTCATCCCTCTCCCGGAGGAACACAGTCAGCGACGAGCGGCGGGATAGACGAAGGTACGAGCGGACGGGCAGACATGGGGAAGGCTGTCCCCGACGTCACGAAAAAAAAATAAGTTAACAGCGAGGGCAAAGTTTCTTCCGTTCGTGGGCTGCTTTCGGTCGCTGGAAACCACCAGATCACCCTTCCGGGCGCTACCCGTTTGACGCCTTCGATGCCTGAGCTTGGATCGGAGTCGATGATTCTTCGTAATTTTTCCTTCGAATCGGACTTGGAGCGACGCCGTGGATCACTTTGTGAATACGATTCGGGGCTCTGGAAATAGCCGAGAGCCAATGCACCCGAATTGATAGTCTCTTCGGAAAGAGATGCCGCCTTTAAGCATGACGGCTTTGCCGAAAGGACTCACTCAGGGTACGGACGCGGTGGCGGGGAGCACGCGAGCGATCAGTCAACACCTCGCTTCTCCTATATCGATGCACAACTTCCGGTCGCGACAAAGATCTTAATGTGGAAATTGACCGAAGCTCTCAATTATTGGTCAATTCAAGGAAAACAGATCTTTGTCCGTCGACCAAACGACGAATCGTTGCATCGGATCGCATCGAAGGAGGAGGGGAGAAAATTACGGCTCCCAGGGCTCCGCCGCCGACTCGACTAATAGGGACATTACGACGGAACAACATTCCATGAATTGAGCAAATAGGACAGGAAGATACTCAGTCAGTCACCTGTACCGTTGCCCGATCGCAGTCGCGGATATCTCTCGCGCCAAGAAGTTTCCCATGTGTCATTTCATCGCACACGGCCGTTCTCGAATTCCCTCAACACAATAGGAGATTTCGAGCTGGATTAATTCGTTATTTTCCCTTGGGTGGGACCATTCGCTGCCAGTGGCCAGCGACTCATCGATGTCAGACTTTTGCAAGAAGGGGACGCGCTGCTGGGATTCTCACCCATCCGGGAACTGGGGTATAATTTTTTTGAGTAGGGTTGAGAAACCGATGAGAGGAGGTTCCATGGGAACAGAAATCAAGAAGCATGGATGTCGACGACGTCAAGGTAACTCAATCAGTCCGAGGTGGAGATCTCTTGGAACCATGAGTGGTATCTACCTAATTCGATCTAGTTGAAGCCCTCGAGCGGAGACGATTATATTCATTCGCGTTCTTTCAGATCTTGGAGACGTGATCAGAGCTAGATCCGAGGAGATAAGTCGATCGCCGACCAAAAAAATATCTAAAGGATAGGATTGAATATCTATGAATCAACGAGTGGTTACCGGGATGGATCATTTTTCTCAGAGCTCCGCCGGCCGGGGAAACCACCCACTTGGCTCTGCTGACAGGCTCGTTCCATATGTGACGGAAGGGGAAACAGGGAAGAAAGAATCTTAACAGGATGACGGGCAGGTTGTCGAAGATGTTTTTCGAAATTTTTCCCCGCTGTCGTCTCTCGCTTAACCGAACCTTGACTATTCTGCAACCGAATGATATAGCCAAACAGCGGCCGCATGGGACGGCGACGGTTCTGCTGAAGTTTCGCTCGACGTCAGAGGCGTTAAGTATTTTCGAAGTCTCCGTCGAAATGAGGAAAAAATATGTAAGACGTGCCGCGAATGCCTTCATTGACACGGGGTACAATCCTGGGATGTTTTGCGACCGACAAGCCATAGGGACATCGGAACGACAGACCGACCGCAAACTTTGACTTTTCCTTTTTCTTACGAATTCTTCAAAGGATCAAGCGAAAGAATATGGAACGAGCATTGAACAATGCGGTAAGCGCTTCCCGAGCTCGTCCGGAGCTAGCTTTCAATTTGCCCGCAAATCTGGCTTTCGAACGAGTCTTCGGGATTACGGCTGCGCAAAACGAACGTATTGAAGCATCGTTAGTTTGGGGTTTCTGCGGCGCGATTTGGCATTTCCCACAGGAAATGCAAAGTTCCGTTCGGGCACAGTTCCTCTTGCGGAAAAAAAAGAAATAAGACCGCGGACAGTAAGAGCATCCGTTCTCCATGAAGACGTCGGTAGGCCGAAGTCGCTTCGAGATCTCTCTCACATAACGACGACGGAGCCGACGATGCTTATGTTTGCGGCAAAAATGGATAAAAATGGAGCTTTCTGACCATCGCCTACCCACTTTCGTCGCTCCGAGCCACCACCGGAGTAGCTGCTCGGAAAAGTGAAACGTTTTGCCGAACGCTCCAATCACTTCTATCAAATGTCGAGCAATCACCCAGTGGCAGCTCATCGATGGTTCCAGCTTCTTCTGTCGAGCAAGAAGCGATCAGCGAAGCATTGATGGGAACGGTTTGCGGTGAATTGAGAGCTGTGACGCAGCCGCTCGATGGGGAAGCATTGTAGCGGTCGAATGCATGATCGAAATCAACGTGACGATCGCTGACAATGTCATGATTGTTCTGAGCGTGGAATTTGAGTCGGCTAAGTGATACGATGAGAGAACTCGTGGGTTATTCGACACTCTCAGACGGCAGCGATGAGTCCCGGGATCGACAGCAAACTGATTGAGCATTGTCATTGGTTGGGGTCGAAAGGGTTCCGTACGGAATTCGACACCTGGGCTTCGAGGGAAACTGAACGTTGTTTGCGGAGATGCACCGGGGAGTCCTGTTCACAATCAGCGTGTCCTCGACGTCTTCGACAGCAGGACGAGAGCGCGCAAAGCTCTTTTCCCGTCTTTGTGCGGGGCTTCTAGGAAACCAGGCATCCGGGATGCCGGACATGCAACAGGTTAGTTCTCAATAGAGTCGGGATGTTTTCGTCGGGGACAAATTTTTGATGCATGAGTTCGTCTCCGCCGGTATGCTAGCCGATGCCGCGATGCGCGCAGTCAGGATCCCGAAATACGGCCACTTTCGCGATCGAGCATATTTTCGATGTTTCAATACTAGCTTCTCCTATAATGTTATACTCAGTTTATACTCTCCCGCGGGATTCTTTCCGTTCCCCGCAACTTAGTCGCTTCGGTGCTGCCGTCCATCCCCATTTTTGATCGAGTGATATTCATCATACTCAACCATTATCATTGTCTCCCGGAGAGGCCGTGTTAATCGGGAGTCCGATCTCGAGATCGAGGTTATGATTCTGGATCTTAATATTCCATTTCAGCGGCGTCGGTTCAGGAACATGAGTGAGATCTCCAATCCCAAAAGGAATCGAAGAAACGTCTGCCCAAGTCCCTACTACGCTCGAGCAGCGGATTTCCATGAAGGAAAAAAACGTCCTTGTATATTTGCCCAATACCAGCGCCATAGAGATGTTTCACTTAAATCCATCCCCGATTTCGTACAATTTTTCAGTATCCACGAGGCGATTCTGATGGAGTTCCATGCGAATCCTTAGAGCTCGGGTCTTTGGACTTGCTGGATCGAAGTGGAGCTCTTTTTCTCTGTTTTCAGAACTTAACGCAAATCGTAGCTTTTGCCTCGCAAGAAAAGTCCGCAGGCCTCGACCCGATGATCTTCGCATTGCGGTCGGCGGAAAAGTCGGATTTCTGCAATATTCTGAAGCAAAGTTTTTGTTTTGTCGGGAAGCCCACGACCGCGACTCGTGATATTCTTCTGCCTGACGTCGCAACAGGTATTTCCGCGGCGAGAGCTCGCTGTAGCGAATACGAAGCTAGACGAAGGCTCTAGAGATGCTCTTCTCAGACCAGGAAAAGAAGGAAACTTTGCCGAATTTGTTCTCGGTGCAGCGAAGATGGATAAGTCCGCGGCCGAGGCATATTCAGCTAAACAGTATTCGAATGTACTGAAACAGCTCGGAAATATCTCGGATACTACAAAAAGGGAGGAGATTTCTCGTGACCTTCCCCGGCTTATCGTCGCTCGGGCCACGAGCCCGTACGATTTCCAGCGCTTCGACCGCTGCAGACTTCCCAGGGTTCCAGAGAGGTTTGTAGTTTTGTTCATCGCTGTGCGTAGGTAGGTTGTCTGAGTGAGAAATCTCAGAAAGTAGGGTTCGACGATGCAGCAATAGTTTCTCGATTGAGTGCCCACCGAGTGGCGACACTCGCGGTAGAGGCTATCGGGTCCCGATTCTCGTCCTGGGGGAGGGCATGCGGACTCATACTTGACAATGACTTGCAGACGAGAGGTCGAAATGTGTTCGAGTTGACTCAGACAGTCAGGGGAGAGATCCAGAGTAACCTCTTCGAGGACCCGGAGCGGACGCCCCACACTAGGCTATAGAGAGAAATTTCTGTATCTTGCATTTCTATACACATCCTGAGCTCTCCGACTCCTCCGCGTGGAAAAAGCGAAAACCGATTCGGATCACCGCTCAGTGGCAAAAAATGAGAATTCCCCTTAGGGGTTCCAAATCGGTACATTTATCCCTTTCGCTCTCCCACTCAGCCAGACGTCGATGAGCCGACCGATTCCTCCAGAGAATGATCAGAACGCCGATCAAGCGGCTGACCTCATCGAGGGCGATTCAACACTTTCAGAGGATGTATACTTCCCAATGGGAGATATCTGAATTCTGGAGCAATATTATGAATTATGACTCATGCCGTGAATCACATTTCCGTTCAAGCAGGCAACATGTCTTCGAACAGAGACAAACCGAGAATGAGAGCGTCGCTCGGAAAACGAGCTTTCGCGCTCAAAAAGAGTCTAAAATACCTACGTTTCTGTCACGGAAGCTCTTATTCCAGAGCGAGAATAGGGTTCTTCATCACGCGATTCAACAAATATGCGGAGACCATTTTGAACGACGCGCACCAAAACATGTTTGTATGTGACAGCGGAAGTCCTCGGCTGCGGCGTTGAAAATTCGGACCGTGACCGAAACCACCTACGACTGATCCGATCCTAAGAGCCTGGCCAATTCTTCGTTCGAACTCAAGGAACTTGCGACACAGGCAAACCACCAAATCATCAAATCCAATTACTCGCGATCGGTCCAACAACAGAGTCGGGAATGATACAGATCCCACATCTGACGGTCGATGCAATTCTGAATTCTGAGCTCAAGTTCAACATCGAGTCCGATCAATCGCTCGGTAGGCGCCTGTGCGGTTTACAGAATGGGTTACGTCGCTCACCAACCGCGTCGCAAAATTTAAAACAATTGTTTAGGTGTCTAGACCAGGTGTTGTGTAATCGCTGAAGAGCGTTATATAACGTCCAACAGGTGGACGCCGCAAGAAACGCGAGTCGCCAAGATAGCGGACCAGAATAGCTCGAACTCCCTGGGAGTGAAGCTTCTCAAATGTTTTTTGCATAACTCTGTGTCCACCGGCTCGGGATTCGGACCAATGCATCCTCGCCGATTAGAGTGACCCGTGTTGAAATCGGACAGATGGTTCTGGGGCTCATTCCGCCGATTTGAAGAAGAGCTAAGAAAAAGCAGACCCCGCTTCCGTGGACCGATCGTCAGAGCACCCACCGCCGAACCCATGGCGCGAGAGCTCGACCCTTGTCGTTATAAAAGACACTTCTCATTCACCCCTTAATTTTCCACCCTGTCAGCTGAAGCTGACTGCCAGGGGGGCCTCAAACCGGAAGATCTGAAGCCCTAAGTGACTGCGTAGGCGAGACGTTCGATCGGGTGTCAGGCTGAGGAGACTCGGGAAACATTCCACAAAAATCACTGACAGTTCAATGACTGGGACTCGATGGGGAAGTATTGTAGCGGTCGAATGCATAAGCGTTTCCCGAGCTCATCCGGAGCTAGCTTTCAATTTGCCCGCAAATCTGGCTTTCGAATGAGTCTTCGGGATTACGGCTGCGCAAAACGAACGTATTGAGGCATCGTTAGTCTGGGGTTTCTGCGGCGTGATTTGGGATTTCCCTCAGGAAATGCAGGTCGTCCTGTTTGAAGGCTCATCCACGTGCCATTGGAGAGAGTCTCGCAGTTATTTGTGGCCTTAAGTATTGTCACAATGCTGTTTTATCTCCGCAAGATATCCAACGGATCCTTGTGAAGGGAGTCGAAAATAGAGTATGAGTCTCTTAGGCATTTTCGCGGAGGATGAACTGACGAGAGAGAGAAGTCGAATCCTTGAACTGACAAAAGGGGAGTCAAGCGATTCAGCATACTGCGAAACATTGAAGTCCATTCAACTCCATGAGATTAATCTCAGCAAAAGGTTCCGAATCGAATCTCTTTGGTCTCTCGGAGGCTACCGAAAGCGCAAGAGAAGATAACCTGGTCGTTCTGGACGCGACTATCGACAGCAAACTGGATCGCGTCAGTCACTCCGATAGCTTTCGAGGGCCCATGGGGTGCGCTGAGTGCTCCGCTTGATAAGATTGACTTTCGCTTCGGAAATACTACTTGACAAACAGCAGCTACGGCAAAGTATCGAATGTATTAGGACTGGCCGCTCAAAGTCACGACCCCGAGCGGGCTATTGACACAACATAAGAAGTTCAAATATCGGAAGAGGTAGCGGGTGGGAAAGCGTCCTATTCGGACAGGAAAACTCGCGAGCTGTTCCTCTCGATCCTCCGAAATCCGAGACGACTTCGGTTGCGTAATCTGCGCCGAACTTGGCATGAAACCGTCGGATCCCTGCGAGCCGGGATCGCGATGAACATCATTCACTGGCGAGGTTCTTCCTACGAGCCGGCTTCCCATTTCTAGTAGATCCCTTTCACAGGGAGAGATTTCCAGCGTAGGAACCAAATGGTACATTCCGGCAGGAGATGAAGCAACAATCGAAAGGTGACTTACAGATTGCGCGGAGAAGTACCGGGGAGAGAAGCCCCGGGACTCGAGCTTCGAGAGCGAATATACAACGAAATCGCACACTCACCTACACAGGGCCAGGGCCCGCGTTCCGGATTGCGCCATCCTGCTGAGTCGGGATCGGAATGGATTTTTTTCACCTATGAGGCATCAGAAATCCTGATCGACACACTTGCCACCCGGATTGAGACACTAGAGTCACTAGTCCACGCACAGAGACACACACTACTCGCGAGTCTGCCTGCCTGCTGCCAGTGGGAGGTCATGCGCCGAGAGAGTGACCTAGACACGACCAAAGCTCGCTTCGTGTCCCTTGCTCCGAACCTGACTCCGCTCTTCGTTGAGCGCGAAGCCGATGGAGTCCAGAGTACGATTCCCTTTGGGGATCCAAGTCTCAGATTCGGGGGGAACTGTCGAGAAGATCGTCTTATTCTGCTAGACCGAAAATCAGTTTGATGCTGTCTCCTCGGTCAGAGGCATCTTTGTTGCGTGGATCGCCAGCCATTCACGCGGCTTCATTCCTTGATATCGAGGTCCGATAAGGGGACTTCGTGACGCTCGAGATTTCTGGAAGATCCGCCAAGGAACATTCCGATGCGCCGAGAGGAGTACTCGAGGCAAAAGCGTCTGCGGAGGGTGGTCGGAGACGCGTCGTGCGGGCTGGCTATTCTTAGGGCTGTCGGCAGACTTCAGCGGCGAAGCTGGGAGAAGGGGGGGACGGCCCCCTCCTAGGATTTCTGGTCCCAGTACTAAAGCATGAGCCACGAGAAGGCGCGTCGTCGTTTTCGGCTCTTGGCCCCCGGGAATCCGACTTGACCCCTGTCGATAACTGTGTCTGCTTCTGTCTGACAGTCCGATGTCCAGCATTCAGAAGAAAGCTGGAAGACGCAGAATCCACAACGAAGTCCGATATTTCGGTTCGATACATCGAGAGAGTGTCAGTAATAGGAACCGCTTTCGAACCTCATGCACACGATTCACCGGCTCAGGCAGGCGGAAGCAAACTGCGGAATCCTAGAAAGATTTTTCGTTTAACAAAACATATCCTCAGAGGGTTTCACGTCTGACTCTGAACATTGACTTTATTTACAGACTGCTCGGACTACTCTCCGAGGAAACCTCGTGCCGTTCTAATGCCCCTTATGAAACTAATGAGTCAAGATCACATCCAAATTCAGACCGTTCATATTTACCAACTCGTGCCTAATCTTTACAGAAGTTCACATTTGGGCACTTCGGCGTCAATCGTGATGAACTCGGAAAGGTCATTATCCCGTCGATGGGAATGCATTCCTTGAGCGCTCTCTCTTTCTTGGACTCTCGAACGCAGCCAGGAGACGGGAGGCATTCACAAGAAAAGTTGACTCATGTAAGGTTCGGGCTCTAAGATCGATGTTCATTATATGCCCATCTATGGAATCCGGATCGAGTTTTGAGAATGAATGGAGTTGGGCTTTTTATTGCTGGACACATCCGCCAGCGGACTCATTCGGGAATGTAAAGATCCATTAGTACGACCATCGTCCGAAACATCCATAGAAATACCTATATAAACTTCACGAAATCCTCATATCCGAGGCGTGTATATTCGTCGGCTCCCTTAAGGTACGTCTCCGTGAGTGTCCGCTCCTGTGCCTGGACACGTCTTTCTTACCGCTAGGTTTTTGAGCAAGGATTCTGACAATTCCTTCTGCAGCTGGCCCATCAGTTTTCAACTCCGCTTTCACCTACGGCTGGGGCTGACTTTGGATCGTCTTCTCCCGCTTCAGCGGCGTCTTCTGGTATGAGAACGTATTCTCTACTGCTGAATCCGAACTTGATGACATCTCTCTCGAAAAGTTCGACGTACCGGCTCGCTTCGATCCTGAAGAGAAGACTCGAGTCACGTTTGATCAGAGGAAAAATCGTCATGTTCTGGGTAGGATGAGCTCGTGGCTCGCAACCGCAATAAGAAACTCAATCTGACCTCTTATTGTTAACAAATGTCCCGTTAGCAGACTCCATGTCCAGCACATATGGTCGGACTCGGCGACCTTCCGAGCCATCAGCTCTGACATATGGAACGGAACGGTATTGGAGAACCGCATGCTGTTTCGAGCATGATGGATGGTCCACCGGGATATCCGCCACTCTGCGATCTCTGCCGAGAAGGTAGGCGCTTTGCCTGCAAGTATGTGAACGAGTGGATATCGCGAACGATGATCGGGTCCGCAGCTGGCGGTGTGGACGGAGCGGACCCCGAGGACTTAAGAATCTTCTTCCCGCTTGGAACTGACCTGTGAAGTGGGATGAATGGAAGCACGTCCTCGCCTTTGAAAACATAAAGGCGCCAGCGACGTTTTGGCTTTTTTGCTTCGGGCGGCTCATTATACTTCACAACGACTCCGTTGAATACATTGGTATCTTCAGCGAGTTTCCCTGAGAGACCTAAGTCCGGTTTCTGCTTTTCCTCGGGTTTGACCTGTGTTACGAGAAGCAGCAAGGTCAGATCAAGTATCCGGATGGTTCTCGAAGAGTACTCGCTCAGCCCCGATTCGAAAACCCCAGACCGGAGGGTGTTAGGAAATAAGTCTGCGCTCAGAGTCCCCCGGTTTGCTCACCTCTTCCTCTCTCTTGACTTCTTGAATACCCCACGCACAATTCCGTTCGGCGTCTTCCATCTCTCTATTTCTTCGTTTCATTTCTCCAAGACGATCCTGCTTGTTTCTCGGTCGTTCGGAGCCGCGTGGTCTCCGATTCTCCGATTCACGGTCTTGATCATCGGCCCATTTGGATAATTCGGGCGAGCGTGCTTCTCGTTTTACCTTTAAAGAAAAGCGAGGGGCTCTATCGATCCGAATGCGATGGTTCGGCCAAGTTGATGAGAACTCGAGAAGCGTTTATCTAATTACCTAACAAATCAGGAATTTAATCCAGGAATCTTCTTCCCGAATGGGCCGAGGCTTTTGATCTTGTGCTCGATTCCCTTCCTCCTTCGAAATTACCTTGGAGAGGTCTGGCGAGATTTTCTCGGATTTCACTTCAATCGTTTCCTGCCTAGAGTTCCTTCCGCGCCTTGTATCAGTCTCCCGCCGAGAATCCCTTCCTCTTCGTGAATCACTTTCTCTCCGAGTTTCGCTGCCTCGTCTAGATTCGCCATCCCGTCTCCTTCCGTCTGAGCGACTCTCTCTACGGTCGGGAGCGCTCCGTTGGTCTCTCGGAGGAGTTCGTCTCCTCGGCGAATCTCGTCGTTTGTCACGCGAATCTCTCGGAGGAGATCTTCGCCTGGGACTCTTGTCCCGTCTGGGAGATCTTCGGCGTTCTGCACCGCGCCTTCCACCGCCTTCTCGCCTAAGATGAAAGGATAAGTTCAAATGAATCGCTGCAGTCGTTCAGCCCGAATGGAGGATTGGATCAGAGCAACATTCTCGAGCGAATTATCCAGACAGGATACAGTGAACGAACCTCGGCGATGCTCGACGATCTTTTTGAGGACTTTTTCTGCGTGACGGTGAGAGCGTCCTCTTCTGAACGGGGCTACCCTTTCTACCTCGATCGGTGGAAGCACTCCTCCCAGATCTGCAAGCGGAGACGATTAGTTCCAAGGGGAATGATCATTCTTCTCAGGGAGAACCTCGGAACGTATTTTGCATTCCGGGATGCCTCCCGACGAACGGGGTGACCGGGATTGATTCTGACCTGTCTCTGATCTTTTTCCGGTCCGACGATTCACTTCGGCCTCGACTCACTCTCCTGTGATTGAGAATGCAGGGAATTAGTCGACGATGGGGATTGGCAGATTGGGAATTCATTGGAGCCGACTCCGAATCATACTCGGCTGGTATCACCTAGGAATTGGGATGGTAAGCGAAACCTACCGTTTGACCGCTTCCTTTGGAGAACTCCTCTGGGCTTTAGACCTTCCATTTGTGTTTTTCTCTGTGTCTCTGAAGTGATGGGGAAACTCATCAAAATGTGACTCGTGAAGGACCTTCTCCTCCGAGGCCGGATTCCGAATTTACGCGGCGGATTTCAAGTTCAATGAAGGATTCGAGTCAAGAGTCAGAAGTCGAGCTCCTTACCTCCGAGCTTTGGTTGTCTTCGTTTCATTCTCGCTACTGCTCTCTTCGGATGTGTCGTCGCTGGCGCTCTCTGAGCTGCTCCCGGTGTCAGAACTGAGGGTAGAATCAATGTTGGATTAGGCGCGCTCGCAATGCTGACGAATCTCTGACGAGACTTGATAAAAAAAAGGGTTCACGGATTGCATAGGATCATATACGGGATCGTACCCGGAATCACTGCCGGACTCATCGTCACTGTCGTCATCTTCGCTCTCAGACGATGAGCTCGCGGAAGATGAATGCGAACTCGCTTCAACTATCGATGCGTGTTTATACTCCTAGAACAGAGAGATCAGTCAAAAAAAGTTCGATGACGACGAACTTGTCGATAGAATTCCGGATGTCGGGCAGATTCTTTCTGACAAAACGCACCTTCGTGTCCGGACTATTGTAGGCCGCCGCGGATTCTCTGAGAGGTGACGCGAGGGGTTTAACGACCAGCGGAGCTTGGAAATAGCCATCGGAGTCGGAAGAATCGTCCTGAAAGACCACAGGGGCGTCGTGAAACATGACGACAACAGGAGCCCCGATTGTAACATCAACGATCGGAGACGGGGGTATCTCGGAGAATATACGTGATTCGTCGCCCACGGATTAGCGCGATACGAGTTCTGGCTGATGTGAAAAGTGACCCCATATGACATCGTCCGTAATCGCAGTCGAGCGACATCAGCCGGAATCACTCCAAATGCTGAGCTCTCGCATCGCCACCGGTCCAGGGGGAGAGTCCTCCCAAGCTGATGAGGCTCCCAGAAGCCGAATTTTCATCTTGAGACACATAACGAAATTAGAATGCCGGCTCGAACCCGAAAACCTACATGTCTACGGCGGCGTTTCTTGTTCGGAGAAACAGAACGTCGTCTGGCCATAGTTCGGCGTTACAGTCGAACGGAGGATCTCGCGTAACGAGAGAATGAGGCTCACAAAACCACCATACGAAATCCCGATTCTCAGTGTTCGAGTCGAATCCCGTTGGGTCGTAAGTGTCCGCTCAGAATCATCACAAAACTGCTGCCCGGTGTGTGTATGTAGCGCCTCTCTCCACTGGTTCGTCTGCTGCGCCAGGTCAACAAGGCGGCTCGGAAGTCGGAAGGAATATATTTTCTGTAGTGAATCTCCGGTTATCTGGCTCGGACTCCAGTGCATGCAACGCGATGCTCGTCTAAGAGAAGCTATCGGTGTCCTTATATAAGCGGTTCCAGGCTCTCAAATGCATTCGATTGCGTGAGAGCTATCGCGCGCGGACGAGAGCCCACGGGGCGCTTGTTTTCTCTTGTGCCGTTCCGGCTTCCGAGCTTGTTAAATCTCGGAGCGACTCTCAGCACCGAGAGAAGAAAACACTCCACTGAACTTCTGTGGTCTCCAATAATACTGTTCGGCTTGATCTGATAGCTGTGCGGATTGAATCACATTGGAAGATTGCCCCGGATTTCCCGCGAAGAACGCATGTGCTTCGAACACGAATGGCGGATGAGAAAGGTGATTCCGACATCGCTGACATTCATTTCAGGAGCGGAAATCTCCAGAACGAACGGTTTCCAAAAAAAAAGGAGTGACGTTGTCGTGCGGGAGACATGCACGCACTCTGAGTTATAAAAACAATGTCCAATGACTCGCATCTTTTTCTCCTGATGAGCGATCCGCTGCTGGTTCGCGATTCCCGAATTTCTTTCAGCCATATCAAGAATAATGATGTGTATCTCGGCTGGTATCTCTCTCCATGCTCTGGGCGATGACAATCGATCCTGAGGGTCCCTCGGACTTCCGCAGTACATCCACCGTCGATGAGAAACCTTGTCCCCTTCTTTTCTCATCTCTTGATCTCCTTGCATTTAAAGCTAAAACGGTGGCGGACCAAAGACTCGAATTACGGAGATCGAACCTGAACCCTGTACGCGCCACTGAGAAGGATCTTGCTCTTCGAGACTCGAGCTTGAAAAAAATACCGCTTTCGTGAGGAAAATTGTGAGTGTATTTCTGAGCTTATTCTGATAAGCAAAGCTTTCTCATCGGTCCGTCCTGAAGACGCCGAGTCAATCAGGAAGACTTGAGACGGTGGAGGAGTTCGAAACACCCCGGAGTTGGATTCCTTACTGACCCACTGATTGATATTCCCTTCCTTCCGCAACAGAAAACCTTCAACGAAGCGCAGCTGACGTCGGTTTTGAGCGACATAAAAACCTTGAACTTGTCGAAATACATCTCTGAAATCTGTCAAGGCATTGTTGAGGCCAAACTAAAATTGAGCGATGTCACTTCCCTCGTTCAGGTATCAATTGAAGATATTCTTCGCATATATTTCATCCCTCCTGGCATTTCCTTGGAGACTCGGGCCACCCTACGATGTGCTCTGTGCACCAAGTTCGATCGCGGTCTCGAAAGGAAAGTGTCACGATCCCACTGAACTGATGTCTCGATCGATTCCCGTAGGTGTGTTCAAAGCTGCACAACGAGTACGGGGACTTTGCTCAATGTCTTCTGGACAATTTCCAAAAGTCGATTGGCACGCAAGGCGTCAACCCGGCTAAAGCTCGCGTTGACTTGAGACTGACAGCCGAACTCCTCTTGTGTGGCGTATTCCCCCTGAAAGAAGGTTTCCAAGTGATGAAACAGTTCGTTCAGGTGAGTGTCTTCATGTGACAATCAATCCGAGTTCGCATCTGGGTTATATGAAATGTCAGATCCTGTACTAAGCCTTATCGTACTCCCTCTTTTTTTTCTAGGAAATGTGCAATCAGAGTCAACAATCCTTGAGCTCCATCATCTCCCTATGCAAAACTTGCGGGGATGAGCTTTTGGCCCTGGGGAGTCCCGGGATCGAGATTTACATTCCTATCGACAAACAGAAATCTCTCCGGGTGAGCCCGCGACTTTCGGTGATTCGATCGGGAGAGACTGATTAATTTTTCCCCGGACCACTAATACGAATTTACCTGCAGACGATGATCCGCGAGTACTTCAAGTCGATTGGGCGGTTCGCCACTCGAGAGCACGGCGACCTTTGTACACTTCAGAAACAATACCGGAATGCCGTGCAGAACAAGGGAGCGGCCCCGCCCGAGCTCTCCGAGAAACTGGAAAGCGCTCAAGTACGATTGTCCGCGAGCCCCTTTGCCCTCTGGAGGAATCAGAGCTGTCTTGATTGAATCGAATACCTTCGCGATTCCCTCTGAGTCTTTTTCGTATGCAATTCCCAGGCATCATTCGCGAAACTGACCTCTTCGCTCGAGCAGTTGGCCGCGATGCTGGGTGAGACCCCTCCACAGTTCGCAGAACCTGAAGAGCCGCAGGAGACAGAGGGTATCGTGCAAGGGGTATGTTGATCGGCTCCGATACGAGTTTGCCTCGACACTCAATTCCTAAGAGACGAAGCGAAGCCGCATGCATACGATGGATATGGAACCGCACCGAGCGACTGTGATCACGTCCGCAATCCGTCCGCAGGTTTCTCAGGACACCGAACTATCCGAAGAACCTCTCTGGGAGGATGCAGACACGCAAGCTTTTTACGAGAATCTCCCGGATCTCAAAGCAATAATGCCAGCAATTTTGAAAGATAACGTAAAAGACGAGAAGGTGGGCACCTATAATATAATTAGGGGAAATTCCAGCGAGGTAGTTCCA
Source organism: Galendromus occidentalis (assembly GCF_000255335.2). Taxonomy (NCBI): domain Eukaryota; kingdom Metazoa; phylum Arthropoda; class Arachnida; order Mesostigmata; family Phytoseiidae; genus Galendromus; species Galendromus occidentalis. The sequence goes on from NW_003804563.1 coordinate 213,671, forward strand.
CGGTCATGATGGAGCTTCACCCCTACCATGGCGTGATGTTTCAGGATGGAGATACGGAACATGAAAAGTCAACGTCTCCGGCTCCTGAGGGAGATACTGAGAATGACGAAGACGTAGAAGTGAAAGCGGAGAAGGAAATGTTGAAGGTCGAGACGAAACCTCAATTGGATTCGTTCCTAAAAGAACTTCTCAACTGCGTCAATCGGGACACGATCGATCAGATGGCCGAAAAGTTCTGCTTCAACCTCAATACACGTGAGTTTAACGATCTGAAGCTCTCCCTCCTCTCGGTCTCCACCCGTCTCCCTCCATTTTCGGGGGAAAGGGGGCGGAAAAGACCCCAAGGAGGAAATCACGCGAGATATCATCGAGATTTTCGCTTGATCAAATGATAGCGATGCGTCTATTCCAGGAACGAACCGCTACAAATTGACTAGGGCTCTGTTCTTGGTGCCACGGACGCGGTTAGATCTGCTGCCATTCTTCGGCCGACTCGTCGCGATTCTGAAACCAGTCATGCCGGATGTTGGCGAAGAACTCTGCACACTCCTGCTTAAAGATTTCTCCTACCAACTCCGCAAGAAAGATCAGATGAATATTGAAACCAAAGTGAGTCATCTCAGGCATTCTCCTGGGTAGTTTCTCCTTCAGTCTTTTCCCTCCTCGAGGGTCTAATCACAGAATCGAAGTATCGTGATCATGATCGTATGATCATTTTCTGCTCATTCATGATACTGGCGTGATGCAATCCCTCCGGTTCGTTTTTATATCCCTCCTCTCGTCTGCCTCCATGCAACTATACTGAGTATCATCGAGATCAGTTCGGGTTTCGACCGGATTGTGAACCTTACTCCCATGTAGCTAAAGGAGTACGGAATGCTCCGCTCCCTCAGGAGTAAATGCGGTGGGCACGATGTGTGGTAATGAGCTATTGGGAATCGTATCGGCTTTGGCCCCTCCTTCGAACTGATTCCGTGTTCTCAGGTGAAAACTGTCGTTTTTTGGCGGAATTGACCAAGTTCCGAGTGCTGCCAGCATCCGAGGCCCTGCACTGTCTGAAACGGCTCATCCAGGATTTCTCTCATCATACGATCGACATGAGTTGTCATTTGGTCGAGTGCTGCGGACGATTCCTCTTCCTTCTACGTAAGCCATCGACTCGATCAGATTCACAATGATCGATCGGCGTGGAAATGGAATACCTCGATAACCGGAACCGTCTCCCTGACGCCCCTCTGGTTTCCTGATTCAAGGAGCACTCCTGGAGACTTTTGCCCAATAATCGTGTCTTTCCAGCTGTGAGCCACGGGCAAACCCGAGCTCTCGTGGATCAGATGCTCCGCAAACGGACCGTCCAGAACCTCGATCCTCGACACCAACAGATGGTCGACAACGCGTGTGCCGTAGTGACTTCTATCACGGCACCGAGAGCGCCCATCAAAGTGGTGAAGAAGCCCCCTCTCGAAAGGTGATAATCTTCACCTCGTTGCGACCTGTGATTTAGGAGGGAAGTCGCAGCTCCAAGTCGGGAAGTGATTTCCCGAACTTCTCAAGAGCTTTGACCGCTCTCTAAGACCCTTGGAGATGCTGTCTGATGGGGGCGCTGACGCGAACTCGCAGTCACCCTAATCTATTCCGATTCAGATACCTCCGTAAACTGCTCTATCAAGATTTGACGAAAAACTCCGTGGACAGAATAGTCCGACAGCTCCGCAAGATCGATTGGACCGACGAAAGTCAGATGAATTTGGCGCTGTCTTTGCTGACGAAACCCCACGAGCTTCGCTACTATAATATACGGTGAGAACCCTTGAATAATAAAGAACACTTCGCTCCTCTGAGCCTTGTGTATACTGACCGTAAGTCGCAAGCTCAACCCCCAACCTCCGCGTTGACCACTCGATCTGTTTCCGCAGAGCTCTCGCGAATCTTGTTGCCGAGTTAGCTACCTATCAAGATGCGATTGGACCTCGCGTTTTAGACGCAGTCGTCGAGGATATTCGACTCGGTATGGAAATCAACGATCCGAAGTTCAATCAAAGGTAATCGAGCAGAGATTGCACTTCCGACTCCAACAAGATGCCGTCATCGAGATCTAGCTCCGCTGCGAGGAGCGGAGCGTGCCGCTGATACACGGCCGCAACGAGGACGGCCATCAAGCTTTTTTTATCTTCTTCTCCAGGCGAGTCGCTGCGGTTCACTACTTGGGAGAACTGTACGACTACCGCCTCTCGGAAAGTGCCCTTATCTTCTCTGTGCTCTATTCGTTGATTACGTTCGGAGCCGGAACGCCCCTCGATCCTCCGGAGAACGTGTTCAGGTGGGGGATTTATTATCTGTCGCCAAGAAATCATGATCAGAATCTGGATGGCAGCTTCAGTCTAGTCTCGAATTTCATGGATCGAACGAAATCGCGACAATTCTCAAGATAATCCCATTTCCTCTTGCAGACTTCGGCTGGTCTGCGTTCTCCTGGACACGTGTGCGGTATACTTCGACAAGGGGGGCTCAAAAAAGCGACTCGATAATTATCTGCATTTCCTCCTGCTCTACTTCTGGAAGAAGAAAGAAAATTTCGGGGAGGGCTTCCCTGTGACCGTGGAGCTACTTCTTCGAGAGAGCATCCAACCCCTGAGACCGAAATATCAATGGCCAAAAACTCTTGAAGCAGCTCAGGCGGCCGTGGAGAAATTATTGAGTCAGGCCGTCATATCAAAAGCTCAAGACAAAGATTCGCAGAATAATAATGTGAGTAATAATGATAATAATGTGAATGAACAAACTTGTCTCATCCCGATTATAATTTTCTGCAAGGGGCTTCATCAGTTCGAAATCGCGGTTATGGAGATTTTTATTCCCCGCAGAATCTCCCGAACGATACTGTCGACCAAAACTATGACTCCGAAGGACTCTCAGACATAGGAGAGGACGAGGAGGACGAGAACGACGACGACTTGGATGAAGAGGACGAGACCGAGAGTGAAGAGCAGAAGGAGCCCGCGGAGGTTGTCGTCGATGAGTTCCAGGCTGAGTTCGAAGCCGATTTCGAAGAAATGGTTTCTGACAGCTATAACCAAAGAGCTCATGACAAGATCGTTCCTCAAGTAAAAGAGATCATGGTGCCTCAAGTCAACAACCAGAAGAGCTCTCAGTCGAGCGTAGCAGCATCGACCGGCCAAAACGGATCTGCTCCCGCCAACTTCATGATTCTGATCCGATCTCAAAACAAGAATAAACCGCAACTCAAACATATCGAGCTGGAAGACAACAACGAGCTCGCGCTGAAGATCGCTCAAACCCAGAAACGAGAGCGCGAAGAGAAACTCCGCGTGAAACAGCTCACGCTGAACATGAACATGAGGTAGTAGCGCCGCTCGATACCAACGCGCTTCCCGCTTTTTTCCACCTCTGGTCGTGCGTATAATTTTCGAGATGAAGGCCCGGAGCTCATGGTGAATTTTCTTCCAGACAAGAAGAAGAGTCGTGGCATGATGACACGCCCGACGGACATCTTGTCGGACCCGAAAGGAAATTCCAACATCCGAAAGGTGCGCCGGATGCGGACCTGATTTTCGGTTCGAGTTCTCGACGGAAGTGATGTTCCGAATCCGCCCGGAGTGACGAACTTGGACGGGACCGTCGTCCCGAAGAAGATTACCATCATTGAGTCTTTGACGCGTCGAAATTTGATCCCCAAGGCTTGACAAACAACATTGACTAGACCGAGCGTCGAAACGATAAGTGAGTGCGTCACGAGGACTCACTCGGAGCACTTGAACACATCGACTCGCAGCCAGATCTCGACCGACGTGAAGTCGAACGCGAATCGATGGCCTTCGATTTCATCCGCAGGCCTCATGAACGACCCTCTGGGCTCATCATCCAGGTGACCTGGACTTGATCATGATCATGATCATGATGAATAACTTGAGGAGCACGAACGCTTGAAAATCGATGCAGTTCACTACAGGCAGCCGAATCAGCTCTCGGGCCTTTCTAAGTTTTGAAAATTCCTCAGACCAAGGGGTTTGTATTCCGAATCCTCAGACCGGTGACAATGCGGAAGCTGTATCGACGGAACGTGCACAGCGAGAGACGGGGATTCATTCATGAAGTCGAGTTCCCTGAAGAGTCTCCGTCTGCTTCTCGTGCGCGAGGGAAGAATATTCCCCTAGGTTATCGATATTGCTTTATCTTCGACGGCGATCCGGAGTGCGACGCTTGTTCACCCAATAAAAACTTGTTCTGATAATGAGACGAATTAACCTTCCACTATGACAGGGCTGCGAGCCTGACCTCGCAGAGGCATTATGTTCAGGGAAGAGTATGAGACGAGACCCGAAGGACCCAGATGACGGGTCGTCGGGACAGCCCATTCTCTCTCTCGATTATCTGAAGACCGTCACGAGGGCGGCCGCCACAGAATCGACACCGCTTTCTGCAAGGGCGGCGGACTGCTTTGGCAAGAGGCCCTCGCGGTGGTCCGTCCTCCTCATTGTCGTCTCGGCACCTGCAGGAGCATCGATTCCACGGGTCATATCGGAACTTCAAAACAGGATCCAGAACCCTGATATGGGCGGAAGATCCATTATAGAGGTGCAGGTGTTCTGCCCCGCACTCGCTGGCATGTAGTCGGTAAACATCACATGATCGTTCGTTAGCGCCCAAGCAGACGAAGTCAGCTTCGCTGGCGGAAGATTTTCCTCCCCAAGTTGACCATTTTGTCATGGAAGGTTCAATTCGCGCAAACCGGATCGCGCACCTCTTGGTGAACGATCGAGATTCGAACGCCCGCCCCAGCACCGAGAAATGCGTTCATTCGCTTCGATTCGAATTTTCGCCCGCAACTGACGCGGCTACAACGGATATTTAAATTCGTTGGTCTCTTTGGAGCTCCGGATCCGAGCCGAGTGATTGTTCTCCGTGAGAGACGGCTCGCTCTCTAATTAGGGTTGCGGAAAGAGCTGCTCAACTTATCGCAAGCATGAGCGACAAGAGACGTTCAGTGCACTTCGATGTTCCAGAGTCTCCTCCGACTCCTCCCCTACCCGTTGAGATGTCAGAATGCGATCTCGACCACTCTACTAGAAAGCCGAATTGGGTGTTCCGATGTCCAGCTTGCCAGGCCGTTTTCACGCATTTCATCCTGTTATCGATCCACACTTGGAGTCATTCCCCAGCCGATGTGAAGGTCCCGCCAATCACCAAAAAGCCGCTGCCAGAAGCTTTTGATCCGAAGCCGCCCAGGTGCTTCGTGTGCACACTGAAGTTCGCTACGAAGGACACGCTGAGGGCTCACATCGAAAAGGAGCATCCAGACAAGCCGCTCGGTAGCGGAGAATACGAGTGCCCCTTCTGTGAAGTCTGTTTCGAGAGCTCCATCGAGCTAATTAACCACATCGAGATCGGAAGTCATCCTTGGAAGGACGGCGATTTCTACCCGATATACTCGGGCGTCCTCCAGAACCACGTCAGGAATCTGCATCGAGCGGAGCTCGAACAGCTGATCGCCGACTTCAACACTCTCTCAGCCGCAGATGAAGCGTCGCCCAAACGTGTGAAACCCGCTCTGAGGCGAACAGCCTTGAAACCCGTGGTCTGCAATTATCAGTGCGCCAAGTGCGCGATAAGGTTCGCCCACGGAAACCAACTGAAAGCACATGTTGAGCTCAAGCACAGAGGTCTGATGAGCTCTCTGAAACCCAGCAAGCCATTGCATAGCTGTGTATACTGTAAGGGAAAATTCAAATCACTCACTTCGTTACGAAAACATCTAGATTGTGATCATCTCGTTAAAACGACGCCGAAACGAATAGCGACCCTGCCTTCGTCCTGTGGCCCAGAGAATTTCGGGGACTTCCTATTGCAACGCAAAATTGCGCTCGACTTTGAGAACTTCTGAGACTTAATCCGGGTGCGATTTCGCGCACAAACTCGTTGCTCTGAGGTGAGGTGCGTCTACATGACAACATGATTGGAGCTCATCGGACCGGACACTGAACTTGCTCAGAACAGAAAACGCGCGCTGGGAGATTTGAGAGAGGATTTTCGCAGCTAGAGGAAAATAAATATACCTATGTCGATGTCTCTGATGAACTATGCGTTCATTTTTCTTCATGTGAGGAATCACAGGATCCTCCCGTGAACTTCCGGATAATGCCGAAGCTTTGATTCGATCATATACACTTGAAAATTTCGGAGTGGAAAATGACTATCCGGTGGAGATCCGGGGGATCGTCACCGACGGTGAATCGCAAGCAAGGAGCGATTGGCGATGACCATGTTCATCTAGGGAATTTGATTCCAGATTTGCAGCGATGCGTCAATCTTCAGATTGCGAAGGTAATCGGTGGATTCTTGTCGCACATCTCCTCCCCAGCAGAATGCCTCCCCCATCCCTCGATAATCTGCGTCCAACATGTCCGGAAGACGCACCCGGGTGCAGGGACTTCAGCACTCTCAACCATGGCGCATAGCGAAGGCTCAAGATCTCTATACAGGCGCGATCTTCGTATTGAGGGTGTAGACTAGCATCGATTATATTGACGATCATGGCATTATAATTTTCGAGGTTTGACTTTCCGAAATCTGCTTTTATGCGCCTCTCCGATGATGCGCCCGGCTGAGAAATCGATTTTGTCGACTTCCCTTCCTCCCTCGGCGTTACCATATCGCTCTTGGCTGTCAAAGAATGAAGACCGCCGTGGGGTTGTGAGCTATTTCGCAGAAATGCGGGTTGAAACTGAGCGATAGGAAATAGAATGGGGAGATTTTCCGCGGTGCTGGAAACTCCTCGGATCCGACGGCGGTGCCGAAGGAGAATCCTGGCGCATGGCATGCACGGAAGAAGTACTTTGTGTGGGTCCCGGACAGTGTTCATCCATGAATTATACGAAAATCTGCAGATGCTTAGACGGGCAGCCTGAAATAGGCGGGTGTACGACAGATCACGAATTCCCGTCAATGGGTTTGGGTAGAGAAACAGGAAACGCTCACGGAGGTCAATTGGATAACAAAGCGAAATTCCCCGGGTCGGCGAATGCTCATCAACCCCCATCACTGCTCGGAGCTCGATTCTCCGGCGACTTCCTCAGCTTCCGAAACAGACCTCCGCGGTCTTCTGCTACCGGTTCCTACGGGAAGGCCCTCGTCGACGGAATGGCACGTTCCTCGAAGTTCTTCTTGGCGTACCATCGAAGGGCTCCATCATCCCTAGGGGATCCTTCTCCTCCCTCGGAGGAGAACAGTGTCGAGTATGCCCTAAGCTCCAGACCGGGGCTTTTAAAGCTACTGAGCTCGCTGTCGACGAGCCTTTAACGAGGGACCCGCTCGATTCGCGAACGCCGGCAGCAATTTGAAAATGAGCCGAGCGCTTTCGACTCTCTGATAGTATGGCTGTTTCGCGATCATTCCGGTGACATGATCGGAGATTAGATATCTTCTCAAAATGAAGATCTGATTCCATTCTTTAGCTATTCTAACTCTTATCCATTCGATATAGTCAATCCATCGAGCTGCTCGAGAATCATGAGACTCGTCATGAATGATTGAAATTCAGGTTGCTTTTCTGGGAGAGAGTTTTCCTCTCTGATTCTCTCGAAGGTTACTTGTCTGGAGTCTGCCACGGTATGTTTGACATTGATTCTCACTCAAGACTCTTCTCAGACCATGGCTTGCCTGCTTTCCGTACACGTCCAATCAGGCGATCAGGACCTGTGAGATTCGGGTGTGAGGCGAGGCCTAGAACAAATTGTTGTGGAAGGTGGAGAAGGGCATAGTCCGAAGTCGGAATGATCGGCACCTATGCGGCAGACGCCCATTTTAGCGCTCCGCGAGCGATGTGATGCGCTCCGCCCGAGCCTGAAAGCATCGTAGACGATACTAAGCTTTTCTCATCAATTATCCTTGTTTACAAATATCGCTTGGAGCACCGCTTCGTTAGGGGTCTTCTGCATGAATTTCGGACGATCGTCCCACATTTATCGTCCCTTGTGTTCCATCCAGCCGCGACGGAGTTCGATCATGACGGGATCGACGAGGGATTCTTCTCATATTGTTTTAACGGGAATGGTCTTATTGAGGATCTACGCGTCGCGCCCCATTCTCGCTTGTGTCACTGGAGCGGAGGATCCGGTCCGGAGAAGGGCTGTCTGACTCGATCCACCCGCGGAAGTCTCATTCGTCAAGTATTCGCCTCGGCTCCCGGGGTGAGGCCTGTATCCTCAGGGCCTTTCAGCCCGAGTCTAGCGGTAGCCCCTCTCAACTTCCTTTCCCGAATCAGGGTCATCTGAGCTACACCTGAACACCCTCGGACTTGCACGAACATTTACCCGATCTCCTGGAGAACATATAGCAACACCGGATGAGCATATAGGAGCTCCTCCTACGCTGACCTCTGCATCTTTCTGGCGTAAGATAGCAGGAAGTCTGGTCACGCGGTTCTTCTGAGGATTACTTGGTTGAGCCAGGAGCAGTCTGCACTTCCTGCAAGCCTAACGGTATACATGGTGCGACCGGCGGCATTCCAGGGAAACAAGAAGCTCCGGAGCTCATTTAGTGGGGAACCCAGGGTGCAATTCTCAATGAGCGAGACGACCTGCTCTTTCGGGACGGAAACAAAGCCTGATAGATGGATCCTCGAGTTGACTGATTGAATGTCATCTCTCTTGAGGACGCACTTAGGGAGACTCCGTCGGCCAACGGAGGGCGGAACAAGGCTCCGAGAGGCCTATTGTCACGGACGGCTCGCGACCCTCCAGCTTCGGGCGATGATCAGGCTCGTCCGCTGCGCTATTCGGAACGCTGCTCGGACTCGACCCCTGCTTGCGCTCCACCGGAATCCGGGACGAGAGAAGCATCATTCTCTCAACTCACCCTAACGATGCCTGCGACGAATACTCTATTCCACGGGTATCATTCTATGCATGAGCCGAATGCGGCGTGTCTCACCAACTTGAGCCGCATTCTCTTGTAGAGAAGAAGAGTTTTTATTATTTGAGATTTTCCTTCCATATTCATGACTCGAACGAGGAAAATTCGGCAGGGGATCCGGATCATTTTTTACACATATCTATCACATGGGTTCCCCCAGCACCGAAATTAAAGTTGCTCTAGGAATGCGGGGAGTCTCTTTCACCCGAGGAATCAGTTCTACCATTCAGCTCATTCACTTTGTCAACTCCAGTAACATTCCGCCGTCCGACAATCGTCGATGGAGAGGCATCGCTCGCCATAGCTGTCATTCCCATCGATTGCGGCATCACCGAAGAGGGCCACTGGCTCATCATGTGCGTCATCGGAGTCTGCTGTCGGGGATCCATCGACATCATCGGGAGCCGTTGCTGGTTCGCCATCGGCATCATCGGGAGCCGTTGCTGGTTCATCATCGGCATCGACATCGTCGGCAGCCGCTGTGGGCTCATCATCGACGCATCGGTCGGAGTGGTGAATCGATCTGATTGACGACTTCCCCTCATCATATTCATCATGTTCATCATCATCAGCTGAGCCATCATGGAACCCATCGGGGAACTCATCGAAGAACTCATCGACGAACTCATCGGAGCCGCCATTTGGGGGCTCATCGGAGCTGCGATCAGGGGACTCATGGAACCTGCCATCAGAGGTCCCATCGGCGCGGCCATCAGGGGATTCATCGGAGCAGCCATCAGAGGTCCCATTGGCGCAGCCATCAGTGGCATCCGACTCAGGAGTGGGCCTTGCATCATCATCATCGGCATCCGAATACCAGGACGCGCGGCGTGCATGTCGTGATGTTGAATCACTGAAGAAAACAAGAGTGTCAGGTTCGGGAAAGTTTGGGATTGGGCCTGGGACTCAGCTCGGTCCCATCGAGTTGGAATGTCAATCTTTCATTCTCCCCCACGGAAATTCTGCAAACCATGCATTTCTGGTCTGTTGAGAACAAATTAACATGAGTTTCACTCACTGTGCATGAAATCATTTGCGTGTCCCATATCCATCTCGTGGATCTCAACTTCACCGCCATGATGAAAATCCGTCATATGATGCGAAGCGTGGGAAACATGCTTTGCGTGCCCATGCGGTATGTGGTGATGATGATGATGATGGTGATGACCTTCACGAGAATCCTTACCGGATTTTTTGCTGCGGAACAAATACAGAACCGTTCGGAAGTGGACCGGAATTCCTCGAGCCCATCGAGAGCACACGCACGTGGCTTTGTGTCAAATGCTCCTGGCTCGATCTCTCGGAATCCAGGTATCCATCAAGATCACTGAACAATCGAACGGTACCGGACGGGGTAATGATCACCTTTTCTTCTTTAGGAGAAAGCTCTCTGCGGTGAACTGGGCCGTGAGCACTGCAGTGACAACTGCTACGGCGAAAATCCTCATGACTAAAGGTGCTCGTCACTCAAACGCCGGAGGGAACGCACTGGATCGCTTTGCTCATGCATCCAGCGTATTTAAATGAGGATTCCGATCAATGACGAGAAAGGAAAAGTGCTTCCTGAATGTGGGAAATTTCTTGCGCCGGTGAACGCGGTCATCGATATTCCGTATAGAAATTGCGTCATTCCCGAGCGGAAACTCCCGACCGATCGGGTTTCAGCGGGCTTTAGATTTGGAAACCCTGGAGGCGCGTCAGATTTCTTCGCAAAAGGTGTCTTTGTCTTGGGAAGAAATAGCGTTTTCGGTGACTCCGGATATGCTCAAACCTTATGTGAACACTACAATATCAACATGCAGCGCAATTCGGGCTCTCGAACGAACCCGCACGGCGTAATTGGAGGGAGCAAACCCGGTTCCTCCTCTTTTCCTAGAGGAATCGTCGATTCCTAGCGGAAGGAACATCACCACAGAGTTGATCAGCGTCTCCGAGTACGGAGGGCAGAGGCGTCGTTGATTCCAATTCTGACAGGGAGTCGACGGTGGAAACGCTAAAATCGATCTGCGGCGCTTCGAGCGGGTCTTGATTGCGGTGCCAGAGAATTTGATCACACGATTAGCGGAGTTCAGTGAGTCGAGCAAATCAAGCCGTATTGATTGTGGATTGCTTCGCACGCTGTGGAAGCTGGAAAAGGTGACTCCTCGGTCGAACGGTCCGCGCTTCGGTCAGAATCCTTCCAATCCGGACTCCGGTGACACTGGACGACGGAATTAATATGAGCGCCTCCGTGATCGAGGCAAATAATTCGCTCGGAACGACAATGTTCACTAAGGAGGAACCCCCGGCTCATTCCCAGTTCATATCCGTGTACTCGAGTCTGGAATCAAGTTCCTTCAATCATTATGAGATAATCAGTGGAACTATTCAATCAGTCGGGGAGTTCGGCTGAATAGAGATCCCGCAGCTGGAGGATAACAATGGGAGATCCGTTTCCTCGCTCATGAAAACCCTGAGTACCGAGTTGTCTTCGCTTCACGACGGGTCAGCCAGAGCTGATTCCGGAGGCTCTGGCTCCTACCCCAGGAACTTAACTTCCCCGTTTCTACGCACAGTCCATCAGATGTCTGCCTGATAATCCGAGCGTCCAAAAGCTACTCGTTTGTTGGAGACTGCCCCTCTATTACTCCCTTTCCCCAAGATGAACATAGCGCAAGGTTTCTCCCGTGTGCAAACACCGCGGAATACATCGCCCGGATAAGCTGGTCACACGGAATAGTCTACCGGAGTCCTCTACGCGAAACTTTTCTAGTCCTTCGGACGTGGACATCTGATTTTCGACTCTGAAATGTGCCCGTTTATAAGGGACCAGTCGTATGTTTGAGACTGCTTTTTATTGGAAAGCCCCAGAACCTTCTCCTCTATCAGGGACTGCTCGTATGTTCAAGATTGCTCTTCAATTGGAGAATTTTCGGTATGTGGGTCATTTTCTAGCTGATGAAGCATAAATACTGTACAAGCCCGACTTTTTCATCCGGACACGCCGGTGACTCATTCCTCGATCGATATTGGTATCGAGCTAGAGATGAGCCTTGTCGATTTCGGGAGCCGCGGCTTCTTCCTCGATTTCACTCCAATCCACGGACGTGGCTCCATACATCGAAATTATTGAAACTCCGCCAAAAATTACAGTTCTCTTTGCTGGGCGCATCTCGACGACTGAAACCTTGTGTTGAAAGTCTCAAGTAGTTCGGGTTTTTTCTCGAATATTTCGGCCATGTCTGACCGCTGGGCGTCACTGGCAACCTGCAAGATACAGAATAAGACCGCGGATACAGTTCAGAGAACCCGAGGTATTCACCGGATGAAGCCAAAACTCTTCTTCCGCATCAACTTGTGAAAGATCCGCGCAGGCAGAAAAAGTGTGGCGATGCGATTCCACCAAAAGACTCTGATTCCACTTCGCGCTCCCTCGATGACCTCATTGAGGTAGATGAGCTCACCCTGTCTTGGCGAAGGAAGTCCACGCATCCATCACCGATGCGCTGAAATCTCTCTCAGCATTCGAGTATTCGGCTGAGCGCATCAAGGGTGCTCCGAACACATACGGAACTTCGTCGAAATGAGTGGCGCCGACCCACAGGGGCCAGGTTTCCGGATGAGTGTGGGGTGCGTGCGCGAAGCTGTAATAAAGATTCAACACAGTTAGGCAGCCGGAGGAAGAATACTTGGAAAAAAAGCTCTCTGAGGCATTCGTTCCGGCCGGCGGAAATGGGGAGAGTCAATTGAAGCACATTCTCGGAACCATGATGCCCGGTAATTTTCGAATTGGCCACGAGCCGTGGGGGGAACAGGAGCTTCGACTTGCGGCGAAGGCACGTAACCGCGTTGCCGCGACCTACATTCTGCGCCAGTCGTGAAGCTCCAAGCAAAATTGACAAGAACACACCTGGCCGATCATCGAATTCATGGGAATCTGCTCGAGCTACTCACCGGTAGTAGTAAACGGAGACATTGCGATCCGCTAGTAATTCCGCGAAGTGAGTCGATGGACACGTATGTACGTAGTCTCCGATGAAGTCGAAGACGAATTGCCGGTTATGCTGGATATCGTTCCCGCGGAGATTCGAGGCAAAATAATGATAAATTCCCTCCGTGGCCTTGGGACCTGGTGGGGAATCTCCAATTAGGTGTCGAGTGCAGTCAGGCTTCTCGATTCCTCTCTTAATTTATGCTATCTGAGATCAGGAATTTTCGAATCGGAAAGCTGTGCCGTCGCCGTCGATCTGAATTCGCTTGACCGAGTAGAGACATGATCGCTCTGACGCCGGAAGAACGATCCTCCCACAACAGTTTCCCGTGTACGAAATGAGACTTGGCTGTTCTCCAAAAGCTTTTCGGCTCCTCCGAGTGTGTCTCACTGAGCCCGTTCGAAACATGATGGAGAGAAGGGAATAGAGCGCGACATCTGGATGCCTAACGATTTAGAATCATTTGAAAGTTCTCACAGACTCGGAGATCCTTGGATCTGACTCTTTCGCTTCAAACATCCTTTGTCCCGATCTCTCGAGCAGCGACTGCGCCAGTGTTTTTGCTCTCGTTCTCGACGGAACTCACCGACAAGTTTCTTGAATTGGAACTCCTCGAAGAAGTGCTTGATGAACTTAAGGAGGTTAATCGCTTTAAAACTCTCGACGGAGCTAAAATTCCTCCATTGATTTGAACGCATGAATTCCCAAGCTCCTTCATTGTTCGCGGTACCTGGGGATGAAAGAAGGCGCCTCAGGCTTCCGATCTAATAATAATCGGGAATATACCCCCATCCATCTCATCTATGTCGCTGATTGCAGCCCTCGGACCTCCGATGGAGACTCACCAATCATCACTTCGACATCGTTGAAAATTCCCATGGAGGCAGACATGTGCGGATTCAAAGGGAGAAAATCGTTGTCGTAAGTCGGTCCGTAGACGTCATACATGTCATCCGTTACCCTGCCCGAGGGAATTTCCCCATAATCGAGACCTGCACAAATATTCAATCCACTGGTTAAAACAAGGACTCTCTGATCCACTGGGACAGACAGGCACTGGTAAGCGGGGAGGCTCCTATCAGAAAAAAAGGTGAAGTTTCAAGTGGAAAAACCCAAAGTCTTGCTCAAGAGTTCTCAGGAGCTCTGGAACTTTCCGCTCAGCATAGGACTCTACGGTCGCGTGCCCGACCGACGATGCCGCCGCTTACCGACTAACCTAGATGAGAAGACCCCTATCAACAATGTCTTTGTGCTGTCATACGATATGTCTGGCCACGAGCCGCATTCTCCCCCACAAAATATATAGATAGGTCGACCGGGCACGCGGGGGCTCACGTCAGAAGTCTGCGCTGCGTTGAGGAAAGGTTCCGAACGACGCTCATGACGTCAACACTGGTTCACACACGATTCCCGCTCGTGGATTTCTCCGACTTTGTTTCGAAACGAGTGTAGCGGGGGAATGAGCTGAGCTTCCCTCCATCCCTGCAGCTTCAGACAGCTGCCAAGGCGCAGGCAGTCTTTCCCTGATACTCTCTTCGATTGGAGCGCTTTTCGTTCTGTGCATATGGTTATTCGGGCAACATTCAGAGCCTCGGAATAGTATCGAACGAAGGAAACTCCGATAGAAAGTCAATAGCACATACCTCGATATGGGCCTCCGTGGTCGTAGGCTGAGTTCCAAAATTTCCTCTTGTCTGGTTGCCGGAATCGACTCTCCCGAGGGAAAACCGAACAGTTTTCAACCTTGGAGCTACCTTGGGTGCCAAGAGGGACGGTTTCTGTGAACGTGGTTCCCGTAAGTTAGACAGCGGAAAAAGCCGACGAGAGATATCAGGCACGGGCCCAGCGTGATGCACCCCCGTCGTCAGTGGGTTTTAATGAATGTCGATCGTTCCAATGTCGTTCCCCAACAACCTGCAGGAGATCTGATGTGACGCAATTTCCAGAAAGCACTGCCGCTCTGCAAGATGGCACGTTTGAAGAGCCCTGCACTCATCGGCGAAAGGATGTGGAGTCCTATCGATGCGGCCCCTGCATCGTTACCGAAGAGAGTAACCTAAAATAGTATTCATTCACATCTATTAATAGTATCACTTGAGATATTCACGGGGCGGCTGTATGATGCCCGAAACCGATCGCTAGGCCACGATGACGCAAAACGTTACGAGCGTGCCGTGCACGTCATTTTCGCTCCAACGTTCCTTCGGTCCGCTCCGTCGACCGGATAAAATATTCCAAGAGGGTTAGCCCGGCTTGTGAGTCATCGGTAATCGATTTCTCTTTCCGGCCCATGAATCACGTATTCGGCGGTCGGAGACCAACTTCGAAGTCGCTGCTTTCGAATTTATACTAGTTGACGGTACTATTCTCGGCGGATAATTTCTTCTAGATGCTCGTCTCCGGCCTTGAGAGAATCGGTTACGAATGCACAACCTGGGTACGGTCGCCTCCGAAGGACTCGATGTTGTCGTGGATCCATCGGAGAGCCATGTTCTGATCCAGTAAGCCTTGATTTCCGGGAGCACTATGGCTCTTGGCATCGAGAAAGCCGAGCCGACCGAGTCGATAGCTCATCGACGCGACGACAACGTCTCCGAAAGCCGAAATGAGTCCACCGTCGTATTCGGGCCAAGATGGCGAGCCGAGAATGAAGTCTCCTCCGTGGAAGAAAACCTGCGGGAGAAGACCGAATAACCGTGAAGATGACGCAGGCGAAATGGCCGAGGCGGCGCGATGATATTTATTCATGCTCTAGATAGGAATGCAAAGAGATATCGAGGAGCGAATAAAATACCGTGAGGGAACGAACGCCATGAACGTACGCTATTTCGCATATTACGTTATTATCACTCGAGTCTTATGATCGGAGCACACGTACCATAACAGCTCGCGGTTTTCCCATTTTTTCGGACGGGGTCCAGATGTTGAGATAGAGACAGTCCTCAGAGCAGGATCCAGAGTGTCGCGTGAGATGATGGGGCCATTCGCTCGCTGTCTGTCTACAGGCTGACTTGAACTCTGTTGCGTTGATGGAGTTCTGCCAGGCGTACGCAGCTTCCGGCGCTTTGAATCGGAGCGTTCCGACAGGAGGCTGCGCGTACGGAATTCCGAGGAAAGTGTCCACGTAGCGGCCCAAGTAATCTTTCCGAATGCCGTTTATTCCCCCGAGCCTCGTCTGGACAAACGGTGGGATTCCGGAAGCGTACATCGTTATTGCGTCACTGGAACCGAAGGAAACGGTTGGGGATCGATTGGTTTGGGGGTTCCGATCCCTTCGTATCGTGCTCAGCTTCCCGTGACCGTCTCTAAAGAAACCTACGCTGTATCGGAAAAAAGCGATGCCTGGGAATGCCTTGGACCCCGGAATTATCTACTCGTAGTGTTCGGGCTCGGAGTTTATTGAGAGAGGAGGCGCGAAGCGGTTTCTTAGGTCTCCGCGACCGAGTAGGGGGTGGGAGCCGAAGCGTTCGAAGTGCTCGGGAAGCCCCGGCAGGACTACCTACATAGATGGAGCTGAAGGTAGCCAGCGGGTGTAGGGTTGCTGTCTTTATGTAAGGAAAACGTGCGACTTTCCCGTATGAACGCGTGTTTCAGGCTACCACGAAGAGCTTCGTGTGACGCCATCGCTGAGCTTTCATGCTCCTACGCAAGAAAGAGCGTGTGTACGACGCTTCAATACCGGACTCCCTATTCACTGAAGCTGTTTACAACATTTGCTCTCGGTGGGAATTCCACAGATTGCAGGAAGCCGGACTTCCGTGAAAGCATCCGGAAGCTAAGATATCTAGCTGGGACTGTCAAGAAAAACACTAATCTCGCAGACATCAGCTCAGGGGAGCGGACACCAGACATCAGCGCACGGAAGTCGAGCGAGCGTCGCGAGCTAGCGGATCCGTCTTCAAAAGAGCTGGGCCCTTATTCGTTCCCTTCGAGGATAGATCTACGACTCATTTGGGAGCCCTTGGCGCGCACCGCCATGAATAGCTGACGGGGCCGAGGGTCCGAAAAGTAGAATATTCGGCCATCTATACAGGTCGGTAAGAACTTCCGCCTCCACAAGAGGCTCCCATCCTAATATGTATATTCAAATAACTTCGGGGACGAAAGAGCTCCTTTTTCTTGACGGACGTTGAGGAGAATAACGCCTGACGGGACGCACTCTTATGAACTTGTCGAATGGAGAAAATGCGAACCTTAGCGATCTTGGTTCAAAAATGTGAAGTCCTGAGATGGGAGAAGGAGGGTGAAGCACCCTGGCCTCGCTTATCTCTCTAGCATTGAACAGCGTACTTACGTTTCGTCCACTGGTGTTTCCCCAGACTCGATGGGTTTCTCCCTGGCCTCCTCTGTCACCTGCTCAGTGGAGCTTTCGCTTTCCTGGCTGCCAGTTTTCGGTGGAAGAGAGCTGGAGTGGCTCTCGATAAGCAAAGACGGAGTCGCGAGGATCCAGAACATGAGCTGGAATGAATTTATTTTTGCTCGGAAAGCAGTAATACTCACGAGGCGTAGCCGAGCACTCCATTTGGTTCGGGAAGCTCCGATACAGAGTTTTCGAATTCGTGCGGCGTGCAGGGCGCGGGGTTCTGACAATCTTGGCTCACGTGTTGAAAAGAGGTTCTGAATAGAGAGGCTCATCGGAAAGAGCCTTGCCTCCTTGAGAATAAACGAAGCGCAAAGGGTATCTCGAGAGCTTCCTCACACACTGTGACGATCGAGAGGTTCCGCGATTCAATCGTCCTCCCTGAAGTTCTCGAAGAAACTCCATTGCGGCAAAACTCACCCAGATCCATCTTGTCATCATTTTGACACCTTGTTGAGGAATGAAGAGTTTCGGCTGTGCGCACGCTTCTGCCATGACGCTTACAGAGAATGTATTCAGGGATTGTGCATCAAATTATCAGGCTCGGAGTCTGCTCGCGGCGACATGATCAAGTTAGAGGCTTGCCTCGGTTCCACATGCTGGCCCCGGGAGTCCGGAAAATTCCCGAATCCGTCGAATGATGAGAGGAAAAAGGCTCCGGTGCAAGGCTCCGACGCTTCGCCGGCGACGCCACCGTACGGGGAAGCGCTCCACTGTCTCCACACACCAAAACATGCATGGAGTTCATGAATTTCGAATGATTTCTTCTGAATTGGGACACGGAATGCGGTCGTTGACAGCCGTAGCACGATCGGTCACGTGCAAAGATCCGACGGAATTTAATGGGAAGAAATTCGATGCTCAAAGTCCCGGTTCCTCGAATACAATAATTTCGAAGATCCACACCGAGGGCCCGATTCTATCTCCGAGGGGCATTCGGGCCCTCGTCTACGGGCCCGAGAAGAAATTCCAGCGTGAAGTGTCGTCGGAAGGATATTCCGCTGACGAAAGACCCTCAAACTTGAAGCGATCGGGGATATTCTGTTGACTACGTTGGTCTCTCGAATTTCAGATTTCTCCTTCTCGAGGATTTCTTGCCTTGTATGAGGAGCTCTTCTGCTCCCTTATGCAACCGTGTACGTGCCCCTGGTGCGAGAGAGCGTAGAGAGTTGCGATATCAGAGTCCTGGCCGCTGATAATGCCATCACCGGGACAACTGCTCATTAAACGCCATGCGGTTCAGATGTGGCGGTGCAGCCGCCGCGATCTCCCGCTACCTCGCATGGGCACAGGGTCCCTTGTCTGCTATGATTGATACGGTGAGGCCCGAAGAAGTCTTCGCTGATTTCTTCCAAGCTCCCCGTCTATTCTAGGCGCAGAGCTTCCTCGTTCGAGTGAAGTTTTCCGAAACGAGTGCCTGCTGGATTCGGAGCGAAGGTTGCCCGAGGTTATTGAGCAGAAAAATTGTCCGCTTGATTTCCCCCGACAGGGTCCCGGCTTCTTCGCCTATATTTTCGAAATTCGTCCGGGCGGCCGAATGCGAGCCCTCGCCGCAATTCCCCGTGATACTTCGATGCATTGTGCTTTCACCACATATTCTCCACAGCGAGGCACAGCCCCTCTGCGAGATATATGCCAAACTCCAGACGCACGATCCCGTTCACTTGACAATGGCGGCAACCGCGACATTTGGAAAGCGTCCAATGTGATCAGTGCGGAGAATCGCACGCGAGCCCAGAGAACGAGCTGGCGACCGCTTTCGACAAATCTCACCCATTCACCAATCCGTCTCCAGCTGAGACCGTCTGGAGTTCTCGTGTATCCGTGGGGTTCCCGTACGGTAGAGCGCCAGAGTGCTGGAATTCAGTCGCTCGTTGAAAGTTCCCGACCGTCCCGCCGAGCATTTCCGTGGCATGGCCCACTGAAGGTTTCGGAGGAATGGTCCAAGAATACTGTCGTGAATTCTCGCAATGAGATTTCTGGTTGAAGCAGTTTTGGGGAGAATCCATGAATGAGCTTCATTGCTTCCGATCCGGCATCGGCCATGGGACTGAACCTTAGCCAAGTTTATTCGCCATGAGTCGCTGATCTGTACCAAATCGCATGGGAAGCCGGGGACAGGACTGGGTAGCCTCACCGAGAGAGACATTCACTGCAGTCGAATAGAAATTACGGAATCCCGTGGTCCGCTCGGGAAGATTGATCGTCCGAAAGATAAACAAGCCTACGAGGACAAATAGAAAGGCGGTGGGAGTGTCGGCCGAATGCCGCAGCTGCCCTTCGTTACGTATTCTGATGTCCGTTTGTTGGACGAGGGGGAGCCGGTGACCGCTAATAAACAGGGCCAGCCAAGGTTCGAAAGGTTAAGAGGAACATTGTTCGCCGTCCTTCCGATTCATAACTGATTGCGTACTCGACTCGCACAGAGCGTGCACGCCAATGTGCAATGTCAGCGGAGTTAGCCGAGTTAGCCTCATGAACCCGGACGTGGTCATCCGGGCGGCGCAGCGGTGCAACCACCGACTAGTGCGCGCGTCTCGCAAATGAATGTGAACTTCGGGAAGACACGGAGCATGGTGTAAATGCACAGGAATTTATTGCTTGAAAGACCCCCTCGCTAGTAAGCAGCTCGCAAGGTGTTCCGGATAATGATACGTATCATTTGTTATGCTGTTCAATTTTGCTCGAGCTCGTCGTCGTCGAACTCAGCTTCGTCGTCGGCGGTGGCCTCTTGGTATTGCTGGTATTCGGAGACGAGGTCGTTCATGTTGGATTCCGCCTCCGTGAACTCCATCTCATCCATTCCCTCGCCTGTGTACCAGTGGAGGAAAGCTTTCCTGCGGAACATGGCGGTGAATTGCTCGGAGATTCTCTTGAACAGTTCTTGGATGGCGGTCGAGTTCCCGATGAATGTGGCGGCCATCTTCAAGCCACGAGGGGCGATGTCACAGACGGCAGTCTTCACGTTGTTGGGAATCCATTCGACGAAATAGGACGAGTTCTTGTTTTGCACATTCAGCATTTGTTCGTCCTTGAAGAGCCAAGACCATGGGTTAGTTGGACCGGACGAGCGAATGGCCGGCCGCGTAATCAATGAGAGAACGAACGTCTCGCAAAGAGAGGGCATGAGAATTCGTGTAAGCCAAATAGCACGACTCGTGCTTCGACTTGGCGACCGAAATGTGAAAACAATCAACGGTGGTCGGACTTACCACTTCTTTCATGCTCATGCGTCCTCTGAAAATGGTAGCGACCGTCAGGTAGCGGCCGTGTCTCGGATCGCAGGCGGCCATCATATTCTTGGCGTCGAACATCTGCTGTGTGAGCTCGGGCACGGATAGAGCTCGATACTGCTGGGATCCACGAGCGGTGAGTGGAGCGAAACCAGGCATGAAGAAGTGGAGTCTGCAAGGAACAATTCGGAAATTCTGAATCCAGATAGCGTCGAGCCCTCATCAGAATAATGGTATAATCAACCGTATGGGCCAAACTGCAGCGCTCGACGTGAATGTTCTTAGCGAAAGTTCTTGGCGATCTCTCGGCGGGAAATTTCCATACGGAGCTCTCGAGGCGTCGCGGGGTTTGAACTCACCGAGGGAAGGGGACCATGTTGACAGCGAGCTTTCTGAGATCGGCGTTGAGCTGTCCAGGGAAACGGAGGCAGGTTGTCACACCGGACATGGTGACCGATACTAAGTGGTTTAAGTCACCGTAGGTCGGTGTGGTAAGTTTCAAGGTCCGGAAGCAGATATCGTAAAGGGCTTCATTGTCGATGCAGAATGTTTCATCGGTATTCTCTACCAGTTGATGGACTGACAGTGTGGCATTGTAGGGCTCGACAACGGTGTCAGACACCTGCGGCAAGGAGAGTCGTCAGGAAGGGTTCGTTTTCCACGGGAGCGAAGACTAGCTGGTGAACGAGTCGGTCTGCTGCGGATTACCCACCTTGGGCGATGGCATGACTGAGAAGGTGTTCATGATTCTGTCGGGGTATTCTTCACGAATTTTGGAGATTAGGAGGGTCCCCATACCGGAACCGGTACCGCCGCCGAGTGAGTGGGCCAATTGGAAGCCTTGCAGACAATCGCAAGACTCGGACTCTTTCCTCACGACATCCAAGACAGAGTCGACCAATTCGGCGCCTACAGGAAATTATTGGCTAATTCTAAACGGGCTGCCAAGACCGATTCACCTTTTGCGGGTGGATTCTCGAACTCACCCTCGGTGTAATGTCCTTTCGCCCAGTTGTTTCCGGCTCCGCTCTGGCCGAAAATGAAGTTGTCCGGTCTGAAGAGTTGGCCGAAAGGCCCAGATCTGACTGAATCCATTGTACCGGGCTCAAGATCCAAGAGGATGGCGCGGGGCACGTATTTGCCTCCTGGAAGGGTCATCGAAGGAATTAGACTCGCTCAGACGGCTACAGAACTGCCCTACGACGCATGACCTCACGCAGAGTTTTTTTTCAGCTCTGGGGAGGGGAATTTCGAACCGAACAGATTAGGCGCACGGAAGTTCGCCGCCGCTGCCGCTCCCTCGCGATCCGCCTTGAGCCATCTGTACAGAAGCTGTCCGCATTGGTTAGCTCTCATTAAGCCTACAGCTGTCTCGAGTAAGATCCGAGAGCTCGCCCCAATCGGGCGACCCGAACCGGCACAAAGTTTTTAACGACAGAAGGAACCTAAAGTTCATAGAACGTTCCTCTATGAAATCGAGGCGTATGCTGCAAGATTCGTCCTTGAATTTTGGAGTTCGCGCACGATGGTTGTTCGGGAGCTCCTTGACTAGGCGATGCGAAGACGCCGATAAACTAATATCAGACATCGTTCCGTGAGGTAATTGCGAGTGACACAATGTAGCAGACTGTCTCGGCCAGGCCGTGAACTTTAAAGGCAATGTCCGTCAGCGAAAATCAGTCTCACTCACCTGCAGCCTCATTATAGTAGACGTTGATACGTTCGAGCTGGAGCTCAGAATCTCCAACGTAAGCACCGGTAGGATCGATGCCGTGTTCATCGGAAATCACCTCCCAGAACTGTAACAAAGAGATTATTTATTGAGTGTCTGTTCCAGACTACTCGTCAGCCCGATGCAGCCGCCGTACTGGTTGCATTTCCCTGAAAGCGATCACGTCCGTGATCCGCGATACCCTCCCGGTGACATAAGAGGACTTATCGTCCTTCCGATCGATGGAAAGATTTTCTCCCACAAAAAGCGAGGGCTCCCCCGAGAATTGATCTCCATGGACATCGCTGTCTCTCCATCGAAAATCCCTCCCATCGGCCTTCTGTTAGAGCGGTTTCCGTCGGGTCCCGCTTTAGACCGCGGCTCCAGAAGAAAAGAAGTAATCACTCGACCGCTCGATTGTAACATTGAAGAGAATTATCGGCTGATTGTTGTCATCGACGACAGCCAGTCCATGTCCCATTCGGGAACGTAGCGCCGAATCGCCGTGAAGCCGTGAACCCTCACGCATCTAAACCGAAACGGGGAAACGTGGGCGTATCGTTTGGATCGAAACTGGCCCTCCATCTATACAAGGATTTGTTCAGATCTGACTCATTCATTGCGCGTTATCGTGCTAACCACGAGATCGAATCGGAAGTAGACGCATAATCGGTGCTATAGCGGATCCGAGCGCAGCGGGGAGGTATTCTGGAGGATTTCGGCCGAGCGATAAGAGGGAAAATACCAGAAAACTCGATCCATGATTTTGATCGGGGTCTGCGGCTCAAAGAGAGTGCACGATCGAAGAATGATCGAAGAAGCGATCAGGCATTTCCTATCTTGATCTCTCGATCAGAGAGCGCGTTTTCTAATGCGGATACCCCGGTGGAAACGAATCGGAACCCCCGATGCAGTGCTGTATTCGTAGTGGAAACGAGTCCGCACATAAAGGCGAGCCCCGCCTTCGGAGTCCTGAGACTCCAGAACAGAATTCGAAAACACGATGAGCGGGGGGCTACGCTGAATGAATACGTGAATCTCTACGAAGCGACGTACGTTCCTCGATACTCGACGCTGCGCTGAGCAAACTTCCAGATTCGAGAGTCAGCTCAAATTTGATTATGACATGAATTGTCAGACCTCTGTGACATGGCCGGGACAGCCATCCTAGACTGCGAGACGGCAAACACAGACATAGATTTGCGCAAATACATGCTTCGGATGACGTCGAAGACGAGGAACCTGAGTCGTGAGTCACGGAACTCATCTTCATTGCTCAAACATGCAATTAAAAATACATAGAGCCTCTGCTGCATACGAATGGACGGACGCCCAGTTTGAAAACGGAGAAACGTGTTCTATTCCACGGTACGAGCTGATTCTACTTTTTGGTATAGCGGGAACGAAACGGGTCACGGATGGCCAAGATTTTGTTCACAGCTGATAAACTTGGGAACGGAACGGAGCCGTTCCCGTAGGATCGGAGTCGTTTCATCGTGAACGTCCGGCGAGAACTCCGGATCGATCCGGAATTGGATCGAGATTCGTGATCTTTCTAGCTTGGAAGTTCAAACTGAGTCTAATCGCCGGATTGATATCCGGAGGTAGTCCATTCCGAATCACTGGCGACTGTTCTATTAGGGACCAGAGACTGAGCCTTTCCAGATCGGAGCCCTCCAGAACCCTTGAAATTCACCGTGACAGTGGCAGCCTCAGCTGATCGGCGAGGCAATCGGCTTCGAAATTCGAATGCCGCATGCGGCTGTTCCGAATGTCAGAGAATCGCTCAGTCAGAAGTGATCCCGTTGATTAAGGAGCTCACCTTGGCACCGATTTGATTGCCGCACTGACCAGCCTGGATATGAACGATCTCACGCATTGCTCGACGGCTTCTCGAAGACAAACTCAGGTAAAAATCAACAAAAGCGTTCGAGAAACGACTGCCGGATCGAGCAGTCGAACAATGAGCTGCCGGTCAGACCGGAGCTCTTAGGCCATTTCTTAATATGGAGCTCAGGAGAGGGCTACCGAAGTCTGGCGAGGGACTGGACGTCACGTTAACACTTCGGCCATGGTATACCGTGAGTACGAACACGCGTCGTATACGCAGTGAAAAGAACAGATGAGAGAGAATCGTCCGACGAGCCAGCGAAACATGTGCTAGGGTGTTTGTCTATAGAACCGTTGCCGAAATTCCCATGGCAAGTTTGAAGACGCTCGATTGATGTGGGTGTCACCTCCCTCCGTGCGCCATTCGCTACAATCAGACCGCAATCTAAATCATTCAAAGCTTACGATGGGTTTCACAGTTTCAGCGGGCCCAGAAAATTTCAACGCACCAAATTCGTTCAACTTATACTGCGGCTCACAAAATAGCGTACATATTCACAATGTTCACGACACAGATGAGTTTCAGGGATCATCTCTCTGCGGGACCATCATCGGGACCATCATGATCGATTGCCTGCTCCTCATCAAGTAATGGTTGATTAGTCGTGAATCTCCGAGAGAGAGAGATGCACAGTTCCGAGGCGAGATCAATGTGATTTTGCATAGACAGCTTTTCTTCTGAGCAGAGCTGGGGAAGCTCTGCATTCGCGCTACCGTCGTTGAATGTGTCCAGATCGAGTCGGGAGGAGAAGAAGGAATTGTTGTCTGTTCCAAAGAAATCGCCTACGTACACAGCAGCTGAACCCAAAAGCGGTGTTGGATCTGATGTGGCCTTTTAGGGCGCGACCGTCCCCGCACAGCAGAGACAAGCAGACAGCGAGACAAGCTTCGCTTTCAGATATCTCCGTGTCACCATTTCAACTCGGCACGTTCGGAGCGATCGCTTGCAGGTCGGAGAATCGTCAGCCTGAATTTGATCGATGATTGAGCTGTCGACGATCAGGCAGAATATCCTTAGAGATCATCCACCCGCCCGCGTAGTCGTTTCTGTGGAACCAACAGTCGACTCCGCTTCTGTCCTCCCCGACTCGAGAAGAACAGTGCCGCCGTACAGTGAGCACCAGAAAAAGACCGAGGGGCTGAAGAGGGAGTGAGCACATGGGAGATAGCTGCGCGGATCCACTGGACAACAGTGCAGTCACGTCCATCGCAGCACAATTGCATTAACGAAAAGTGAAAACAATGCTGAACTCAATGAGGCTCACTCTTGCGGAGGATTCTATCGAGACCGAAGGTCGAGAATTTTTTCCATGCCGAGCGAAACCCTCTCCGGATCGTTCCGTTGACACGGTGCTCCACGTGAGAAACATTTCCCGGGCTCCCGTGGCAGTTTTCCCTGGGAAGATCTCGATATAAGCACGCTTTCTCTATCCGGAAAAGAAGTCGGAACCGTACTCTCAGCTCTATAGCGGTGTAGCTCCATCTCGGTTGAACAAGAGTGAATGTTTGCATAAGACGCATCCGACGAGCTCTCGTCGTATTGTGGAAGGTAAGGCTCCCGCTCTGTGCATACTCTTGTTCCAGCGTATTGACGCGCTGCCCGGAGGCGTTATGCGGAAAAGAAAATAAAGTCTCTTTGCGGGCGTAATTAGAGTGCCAAGCGGAATGGTAGATTCGAATCCAATTGATTAATAATGACCCTCTGCCACCGAGGGAAACTCTCGAGGCTCCGCCGGATGAGGTCGTGGGAAGCCGAGAACGACTGGGAAAAGAGTTCAACGTTTTCCGCAGGAACACTTCAGGACTGGAGGCTCCCTGTCTGGTTAGACTGACTGAGAGCCCGGCTGGCTTTGTCATACGGAACAGCAAAAATTCGTGGAGCGCGTTTATACTCACTTTCGAAAAGACTTCTTTTTCGAGTTTTTCCGTTTCATCGTTGCGCCCTTCAGAGGAAAGCGGCGGTATGAGCACCGAGAGCGCTGCAAAGAGGAAGCTCACCGGAGACCGTTTTCCGCCTTCGTTTCATGTAGGACCCGCGAGCTTCCGCGGGAGAGAGCTGAATAATCTTGGAATCACCGACTTGTTGGTATTCTCCTTGTAGGAGTTGTAGTCCGTCGGAGACAGCAACCTCGGCAGCCAGCCAACTTCTCCATGTCGATCGAAATATTAGACCTGTATCGTCATCGGTCTTCATTGTGTGACCCATCGAAAGCTCCGCGATTGAGCGATCTGTTTCAACTCAGCCTTTGTAATCGTCCGACGAGGGCAATATACTTTTTTCATTTTCTCAGCGCATGCTGGCTCGGAGTCGAACCCTCCGTCCTGGGACTAGGCTCCTCCGATTGAAGTGTCTGTTTCTTCCTCGGAGAAGAATTCCCACGGCGGCGGACTCATTGGAGCGCGTCGCGATCATGGACCCTTCGATCAATAGGAAATAGAATACACGGCGAACTTCTCCGATGTAAGGTAGTCTCGTTGAGCCCCTGTTTTTTTAATTCGTCTTCGTCGCCGGGAACGCGGAGCGCGCATTGACAAATAGAAGCAAATTAACCCCGCTCGGTCCGTCACGCTCGGCAGCGCTGAATCGAAGGCAGAATCCTGCTTCGTGGAGCTGCTCCACTAACTTGCCGCGCTCACTCAGACCTGTCTCCTTCGTTTTCTTCTTTCGTGAGCTCTCAGTCTTTACGGACAACCTGCGCGACGCTTCCAGGATGCCGGCTCGCAATCCGTCCAGTCTCGAGGACGGCTTCTGCTCGTTGGTAGAAAACAACACTGCGCTGCGTGGTGAGAAACCGGTCCGGATCCACATATTATGCATGGGAGACGTGGAAGGAGAGATATGCTAGTGATCGGGGTGATTAAGTGTTCTTCTTCTGGCCTTTTCTATGAGGCAGACTGGGAGATCTATCCCGCCGTGGGAGTCGTTCATCGTGGGATAGCGAAGTACAGACTTGCCGAGTTCCGTGCAGTCTTTTGAAGAGCGGATGGACGAGATTCGTGTACGTTTTCGGTCTGGCCATCCGGACGTGGATCCGAGCTCCGAATGTTAATGCCGGATCGACGTCGCTCGCTCAATCGTCGCAGCGGAATGCCCTACTGTCTATCAGCGAGGGCGAGACAACATCTAGCGACAAGCAGAGAAGCCGCTTTCGCTTTGGACCCTGCCGCGTGGGCGAGATCTACAGTCATGCGAAATGTCTCAAGAATCCTTCCTTTTGTCATTAGTGAAGCCATCAGATTGTGCTCGGTTTCGTTTCGCGACAGCCCGCAGTAGAAGTTCGTCTCGAAGTTCGAGCTCCCTGTGAGACTGATACCGGAGTTTCGAGACGAATATGGAAAGGATCGCGTGCTCTACGAGAGAAGAAATCGGAACTCGACTCGGTCGGATAGAAATAATTCGACACCTGATGATCTTCATCGTCAAGGCATCCTCGTGAACACCCGCGGATGGCTCAGCAGCGCTCTGACTGCGGAACAATTGTCCGTGATTTGATATTTAGCCCGCGGAGAATGTTGTCAAACGACGGTCCGACGGGATGTCGGTTCCATGATGGAGCGCTGAAACTCCCACATGAGCACGGAACGAATCGTTTGTTGTAGCTGAACCGTTGGAAGTCCAAACTGGCCACGGATGCCTTAAATGTACACGTTTTGAAAATACTTTGTATTTGTTTTCGGGCCGAGGGAATGATTGTCCGTTTTACAGCGCTCACTGAGGGGGGCGGAGAGTCCGAATCAGTACGCTTCTTCTTCGTCACGCACGATTTGGTGTCGGCGGCCACGGTGAAATTCGCCGATTTGCGAGGATACTGA
This sequence comes from Galendromus occidentalis, assembly GCF_000255335.2. Lineage (NCBI taxonomy): Eukaryota > Metazoa > Arthropoda > Arachnida > Mesostigmata > Phytoseiidae > Galendromus > Galendromus occidentalis. The sequence goes on from NW_003804563.1 coordinate 241,580, forward strand.
GCGGACCGCCGAGTTGTCCGAGGATCCTGGCGCGCGTCAAATGAGAAATCGGTTGCGAGAGGAAATCTGTGATTTTCACCGATATGACAGCAAACAGCGAAAATTGAAGTCTACGACTCGCTCATCGTTCTCGCTCATAAAGTAAAGCTCTCAAGTCTGCACAGATTCGGTTTCATGATGGAGCTCAAGTCTGGCTCTCTCACGGCGAGTGATTTCTCTGATTTCGAATTTTCTAGACGGAGTTTTCGTTCTTGCCCGGGTCAGCCCAAATGCAAAGTCGGACTTTTACAGGAATAATGAGAGACAGAAGTCGCCCGCCTCGTCGGACGACTCTCAACTGCCCACTGGCTGGTAGTGCCGGACAATAACCTCGTTCTGATTATTCAGATTTCTATGTTCGCTCGCGGTGATATCGATCCTAGTTCCCAAGAGCAGTCTGAGGGAACTATTGCCGATCGACCGGTTCTCGTTGAAATCGTCAGCCTCAGCGAAGCCGAACGTCAGTCGAAAATCGTAGCGGTGTGATGAAAATGACTTCTTCCGAGTGAGCGTCAGCAATATTCCTCCGCGAGCGGTCGCTCCTACTACAGGGTAGATACACGCTTCGTGAAGAACTTATCCTGCTCGAAATTCCTCTGCAGGGATTTTTCTCTATGTTTGAAAAGCACTGCTGGGTCAACAAGAGCGTTACCCGGAACTCGCTCTTATTTTCCTTGAACCGACGCGATCGACGTGACCTCCGACGGAATCCGTCGCTTTGGCTCGCTTCTCCCGGGTGCAGAGAAGGGGGAGATCTCAGAAATGCGCGCGGATAGAATTCGAGCCGGTTATTTTTGGAGACCGACTCGTGCTCACAAACACGATTCGGCGTTGCCACACGGTGTTGTTTGGGTGTTGGAGGAGCTCTTGGGGGAAGGGCACACCACGAGGGACCGGAACCCATCGACGCCATTGAATGAGCCGCCCGGCCACTTACTCGCTTCATTATACGAGCCCGTGTGACAGATGTCGGGGAAATATGGGGCGCAACGGGAGATTCGACCGTCAAACTAACATTCCCATCGCGTAAGGGACTTTTCAGAAGAAGCTCCAGGAACGAGTGAGAGCCACTGACGCGGGTCGCTCCTTTCGCGGCCTCGCGAATCGAAAGAGGGGTTCCCCGCCGGCGGACCTTGGCCTGAAGAGCTCCTCGAGTCCACCGACATTTCTATCACGAGTCGCAATTGGAAAGAAAACAAGTACGTGCGGAGGCGTGCGGAGGTTCTCTCGTCCTCTCCGCCTGTGGAAGCAGAGACAACAGAAGTCCGCACATATAAGCATCAATCTGAGTGAGTGTTTGTTTGTTGGTTTTCGATTGTCACGTTCGAACTGAGGGGGAGGTATACCAGCCGCGGGGGCAGCAGTTGCAACATCGACAAAAATCAGCTACAAGAGCATCCGAGGAGGTCTGGGAAAACGAACTCGTTCGGCACGCCCCAATCGATACCGGTCATAGTGAGGAGACAACGTGTGCAAAGTCGCAAGCCGATGCGCGAAACTTGTCGGAGTCCCAGTGTTGCTTTCGTTTCCTTTTACGTGTTACGAGACCGGCTTCACACGCGTCGAGGGAGGATTGGAGGATCCTCGTTTCACTCTTTTCCCTCCTCTCTTTCCTTTCTTCCTCCGACAGTCTCTCGACCCTGATTTCGTTCCACTGAGCTGGTGCTCGGTGTGGAGAAACTACGCAGAAGCGACCCTTATGTTTCGGAAGCCGAGCTGTGCCAACTTCTGCCCGCGGATTCCCGAAAGCGAGAGATTTCGAAGAGATGGGGTGGGGTTCCGCCTCCGGGTCGAGGTCTGACCGGACGCTGAATTTCGTTGCATCTTAACACGAAGCCTCTATCAGCGACTGTTCGAGATTCGACTTCGGTAGCTCTTGCTTCGGAAAGCGGTTCGCAGCTCCGGATGCCGCTGAATGATGAGATGCAGCGAGAGCCCAAGATTTTCCGCGATCAGATAGGAGCAACCACGGATGGTATGACCGTACTAGACAATTTTCGAGTGTAGGAGATGAAAGCGGTAGCTTCGCTCAGCGTCTAGAAACTCACTAGACTTTTGAGAGAAGATCTCACCCTCAACTCAGCCACTGGACGGATTGCTTGCGAGAAGTTCCTCTTGAACGTCACGGATGAATACAAGGAGCTGGCTAGTTTCGAGCAGCAGACCTTTACGGGGAGTATTCCCGGAAGCGAACGAGAGGACTCGCTGAGTCTCGAAGCTCTAGACGGTGGGACAGCTTCATCTTCCCCTCCAAGGCCTCTCGGGGCTCCCGTGAATATTGTTTGAGGACTGCGTCGCACGAGTCTAAGCCGAATCTAATCGGGAGACGTCCAACAGTATCAAGGTAGAGGGAGGATAAGGAACGGAGCGGATGAATCATTCCCTGCCGCTGGCCACGGGGATCCTGAACGCAGAGGACGACTTGACTCCTGGATGAGGGGCATTCTGGGTTTCAGGAGAGAACATCGATTATGTCATTCTATATCATCATCATGATCGTCTCCTAGAGTATCTTTTCGCTAGCGCAACTTGGCCATTTTTCCCAGCTCCGGAATAAATGTCAGTATTTAGTATACCGATAGGACTCGTGGAAGAATTCCTTCATTGTGGTACTTAGGGGCGAGCCGATATCGAATCTATTTGTTGTGTATCTTGCAAAGATTTTCCCTCAGATGGAACCTTCATGGTGACCTTGCTTTTTCGGCGATCGTGGCAGCATGAGCGCCTTCCAGGAGAGACTCCGTGCTTCATTCGAGCGGCTCATGTGCCATTGCAACAGAAAAGGATTACGGCTCCCCTGTTAGGTTATCTCTAGAGAGCTTCTCTTGTAGCAGCTTCCGTACCGCATTTGAGAGGGAGCCTTCCTGATTCGAGAGATCTGCTTCTGGCTTCTGATCCTTCCGAGGTCCCAGGTCAGAGACGCAGTCCTTGTTCCAAACGCTGTTGTGTCCCCGAGCCTTTATGTACTGGGTAGTCGGCTAGTGGAAAGCTCGCTCTGGGGGGGAGGGGGGGCTACTCAATGAGGAAGAGAGAAGGAGTCTCGAGACGAGGCTCGTTCTTTTGAAATAGCTGCTTTTAGCGGTGCCGACTTCCTGAAGTCTTCGACCCCTGACGCTTGACATACATATCCTTCAGAGTCCTCACCGGACCCCGATCACATCGACCTTCAATATCTTGGGTGCTCTCTATTGAATCAGTTTTCACTCCACCATAGATTAAACTTGGAACGCTCCTCCCCCTTGGGCTCTCTAAGGAAAACACCAGCGATCCTCCGCATGAACCCTATCGCGGTGCGACGAGATTTCCTCTCTACGATGAAGAATTCTGACTGATTGAAATTAACCCGGAAACACGAGGCCTCGGATACTTTGAGCAGCTCAGGAATGCAATGAGAAGAAATACGAGTTGGGGAGCAGCGTCGTGGAATTCAAGATATGCGCATACTACCCGAAGCTGCATGACGTCGACTGTCTCCTATTCTGTTTTGATCCTGAAGAAAATCGTGAACTCTTTCCCAGAAACCCGCGAAGAAATCATTGAGTAAAGCGGAAAAAAGTCTGGAACGCTTCGTCGGGAGTCTGACTCGGAAAAAATGAAAACGAAATCCTAGAGACAATCAGCGTCTCGCTTTATTCTGTCGCGTGCTTTCTCAGCAATTCCGCGCCGAAGAATACGAGACCGATCCACGAGGCGCAGAATGAGCCCGAGTAGCTCCGGGCCCTGAAAACGCACCGCTCGAGCGTCGCGTCGGAACGGCAGGCCTGTAATGCATTTCGATTTTCAAACCCGTCTCGCATCCACAGGCGCGCCTCAGCGGTATCCTTGCGCTTTTTCCAGCTTTTGTTCCAGCGATTCCTCAATTCAGGCGTCATCGAGCGTTCTGACATTCCGTAGAGCTTGGATCTTCTGAATTATATCTCATTGGAGTCAGGATGAGCATGGAGCAGAGGCATTCATCAACTCGTGGCCCTGATCTTCGGGCGAAGGGACTTCCAGACAAATGACTCCATGCCCTCCTGAAGAGAATGACGCGATTTGAGGTCGCGACGTGGAAGCCCTCCTGAGTGTCTCTTCATAAGGAGGTTCCACGTCACGTGCTGTGGTAGTGCCGCGGACGACCGAATCTCGTAACGATTCCTCAGCTACGGACGAGGTCGCGATGTTGTCCTTGGGAAAAATCCCCGCCGGGAAGAGATGCTGAGTCACTCGGAATCGGCCCAAGCACGGTCGAATCTTTCGAGCGAGCGGGACGCTTCCCCCTAGAGAGGCATTCATTCCGTACATAGAATCCATATATTCACAGGGAGACATACGTTGTTTATGGCCGTATTTCACGACTGTCAGTGCATCAGAGTTTTTGAGAGTTTCGAGAGAGCGAGAGATCTTTTCAACTCCGAGTTCCGATGCGATGTTCCGCTCGCCGTGATGCAGTGGTGCCAGTATTCGCTGGACGGATCGCACACTGCCGAACTGTTCCCCAGGCATCGACGCCTGAAAGCTTCATCGACGCTGTCTGAACATTCAGAAGCAGTGGATGCTTGGGCTGACGGAGACGAAGGATAAACACAAGTTCCTGGAAGCGGAGAACAGGAGAGCCAGGGGCGTCGGTCCTCAGCTGCGGTAAGATCCCTCAGCTGCGGTGTGGAAGAGATCGGCGAGCCATAAGATCGCGTTTGAGGCAACGGGCTAGCGCGTTTCTCATGATCTTCGGGTCATGGCGCACATCTCACACAGAGCGTTGATTCGAAGAAAGTTGTACTCTAATAAGGAATATCGTCGTTCTTCCCTTCGTATAGAAGGAAGATTCGCAACTGCTCCGGCCCAGAAAAATCATTCCTTTCAATTCATTTGAGTGCAGTCCAGTGAGGGCGAGCTTTGTAGTCCCCGTTATCTAAAAGTTCGGTTGCATCAGCGTCATTTGTTCCGCCCTGTCGGATAAAAACAACCCACGCAGACTTTGGATGACACGACCGACTAGGGATAATTCATTTCAACACAGGGCGTTCAATCAATTTTTGAGACGAAATACTCCCGATGGCTGGACTGCATAGTAGCATGCACTCGCTTGCCGAGCCGCTTCTTCCGGAACGCCCGCCTAGAGTAATACACAGACAAACTGATCGGGCGGGTAGCTCACCCAAGTAGTAGGAAAGGCGTGAATTCGATATCTCAAGGTCGCTTGCAGTTCGGCAGACGATAGTGGTTCCCGGCTCCCATGAGAACGAATTCGACTCGCAATATAATTGGAGCTCGCCGTGGACGGACAGAATGATTTAGTACGCCGTGCTTGAGTCGCCTGGAAAGCTGATCTGAAAGTCCGCCGGTCATCCCGACCACCGCCGCTGGAACTCTCCGTTCTCACCCAGGATTCAAGGCTGGTATTTCTGGTTGAAGCCGGTCAGAGAACGGGAATCTAGACCTTCCGTCTAAAAGGGACTGATTTCACTTCTGGGATTCTTTCCGCAGCGATTATTATGAAATCGACACTAGGCTCCGCTAATCCCGATCAGACTGGAGCTCGGAAGACTCTGTGTCGATTGGAATGGCCGGGCGTCTGTCGCTCGTCAGATATTCGACGATATCGGAGCTCCACGTATCCGCATAGAGCAGGGCACCATTTCGCATCGCACACATAGTCGACTGCTCGAATCCAAATACTCTCCGAGATTGAGTCGTCCGATTCGCCGAGGAAGCGTTGTGGGGAGGAACCTTCGGATTCCCAGGGTTGGGGAAAGATTCAAATAGCGAACTGTGGCCATTCGCTCCTTGGAGAATGATCTTCAGGGCAACCCGTGAATATCGAGCACTTACGATGCGGGAGAAGGGCGCGGTACCCTAACGCGGCGAGCCGACGAATTTCCTCGGGATGGTAGACTCAGCAGAGCTCCATCGTAAACTGGGATGGGGGAACAACTCCTCATCTCTAATGCAGAGAATTTCGTTCCATTTGCATAAACGAGAGCTCGGATGACGGCAGCGGCTGGAGAGCGTTGGCATACGCACAGAACTCATACGAACGTCTAGGCGACGGAGGAGGGAGTCCGATACGTACGCAACACACACGCCACGCACACGCCAGATTCAGAGGGACAATGGCCACGACTCCACCTCGCTGAAAAATTGACTCAAACCGAACGGAGCGTCCCGCACGCCACCCTGATTTTCCTTCTCCGGAATTGGCTCGTTCTCGTTAAAGCGGAGCCATTCTCATCTATCATCGGCGGACAAGCATCCAGCGCGGACGAAGTCTGACAGGATAAGTTCCCGCCGCCGCTGCTCTTTTCGTCGTAGGAACAATCACGTACCTACATCGAACGCCTCCTCTACGAACGGGAGCCTCTCGCAGGGCGAATTAGTCGCTCCTCAATATCGAGACTCCGCTCCACTCACCTGTCCACGCGGCCTATCCAGACAAGGTCTCTGAGTGAGTGAGTTATTGAGTGAGTGAGTGATGGGTTCAGACGATGAAGCGGGAGCGCTGCTCGTACTGACGTGTAATGACTCGAGTATTTCCTCGATAGCTCCGATAAGTCCAATGATCCTAGGAGATCGTCTCTCAGATGAAGCCTCTCCTGGTTCGCGGGGAATCTCGTCAAAAAGAGGCGCTTAGAGGTAATGGGGACGATTTCGCTGATTGATTCGAGTCAGGCGGGAGCTGAGAACTGCGAAACCGGGTCGTCGTCGAGAGACGCTCTCCGCACTGGCGAAAGCCCGAGGGGGAACGACCTTATTCGGAACTTCTTTTATGAGTCTTCGGGATGCTTTTCCGCCTTCATTTTGCGTTGCAGAAGGTTAGTGCAGTGTCAAAGGCTTCCCTAGCTAAAACAAGAATCCCGTCCCTCTAGCAGGAGGAATGTGCGCCTCCCGGGAGAGAAGATGTCACACACCGGAATGCGCGTCTGAGGTGAACGCTCGGGTGTCATGGAGTCGTTCACTTCGTATGAGGGAGACAAGTCCGCTTGTTTGTTCTTCTTCTTCAGATTTCCTTCCCCTAAATTTCTATCAGTTTACCCCCGTGATTCCCCTGACGGATCAAATCGGGACGTTTCACTTGGCGCAGCTTTGTGTGCCTCGAACAGGACTTTCGGCGACATCCGCGGCTAGTTTCAACAGGCCTTGACCACTGGAGAGAACTTGAGGCCAGAGGAACGGAGAAATTCTCGCTTGTCCATTATAGGGGTCTCGACCGCTGATAGTGGCTCTTTCCTCCTGCCGGATCAGAACATCAGAACTAAACAGCGCGCACAAGAAGCTTAATCATTTCGATTCAACTGCGAGACAAGGCCTGGCTCATTTGTCTTAATTCCCAGGTAATTGGGCAGTCGCAAAAAATAAAGCGGAACCGCGACAATATTAACGGAATAGCTGAGTTTCATTTTTGAGCTCCAGCGTTCTGGGAGGCAACGAATTTCGACACACGATGCCGCAGTGTGCGTTTTCCTCCCAATTTCAACGACCGCTGAATCAGATTCCAGCTTCGGCGACGATCCGACGTGATCACCCGTCATGGCCCCGATATAGGGCCTCCTGAGGATTAGATTCCTGATAGAATGTATAAATATGCTCTTTTATTTCGGAGTTTTCACGCCCATAGATCCTGAATGGGACGGCATTCTCTACCCGCAGTAATATCGAGGGTCGTCACGCTCCTTCCGCGAGGAGTTCCCTACTTTCTATTCCTTTGGGTTCCGGCGGACTGACAACATGTTCATGACAGGCTCGTCGAGACAGTATCCCGCGTTACGGAGCGAGCTTCCACAAGCTTTCATTCTTCCTTTCTGAACTTATCCTGGAGCCGCGGCTCGAACGAGGGCCCTTCAAGGAGGGCAACTCACTATTGGTCGGGTCTTACAGCAAAAAACGACGAGCCCTGATGTGGAGGCAGACGCTCCCGGATCAGGAACCATGCTGGAACACCGCTAAACGGTGAAGGAACGCAAGCAGACAATACGTGACCGCCGCACATCAATCTCTCCCAGGACTGATCCTAACTATCGGATCATGGATCACACGCATCCTCGTGGGAAAAAATACTTTCTCCGATCCGAATGATAGATGTTATTGGTCCGTGGTCCGGGTTGGCTATGGGTTCGGTCGCCCTAATCCTTCATGTTCCGTCACGCAATTTGAAACCCTGTCCTGCTTCGGGGAAGTGACGGCGTGCTCAGTGAGTTCGACATCGCTCTGCATCTTTGATGATCTCTGCGAATCCGGCTCTGGTTGATTCGGAACACCGAGGTAAATTTCAATCCACGAGCAGGAGGCTCTGCTCTGACAGGCACAAGACGGAGAATCCATTAAGGATAAGAAGCACGCGTTCCTCTCGAAGGTTCTCTCGCCAAATATCAACTGGAAGGCGGTAAGCCGAGTGACCAAAGTGGGAGAAGCTCTCCTGGGGCGGTGTGAACAAAAGGGATGAGTCCCACAGTGCTTCGGGCAATCTGAACAGTTCTGAGGGTTTGCTCGGTTTGTACATACATGCTCAAATGATATATCTGAGAAGCAGTGGGAATCTGAGCTGCTCGGAAGATTCGACTTCGACGTTGGTTGAAACGCAAGGGATCGGATCCGAGCACGTTGTTCAACCCGGTCATTCGTCGCGGAGTACGCGATTGATGCGCGTGTCGGGGTAGCGCCCGCCGAACGGAGTCAATGAAGTTTTCGATAGCGAGGACTGGGATGGACATTTCCGAATCGAAACTGAATATTTATGCAGAGCACTCATGCAAAGTCCGACGAAGGTCAAAGTCCCATATATCGGAGGAGGAGGACTTGACTTCCACGGCAACGCTTCTGTATAGAACAACACGCAGGCCTGCCGCACATCCAGCAGACCCCATCGTCGGGAGGTCTCCACCTCAGTAACAGCTCAGAGTGCGAAACTCACAGCAGCAATGCGGGTTTCCCTCTGTGGAGAGGACCACTTCGGGCCCTCTCCCAAGGTTGGAACTCTGAATGAGTACTACGGGCTCTCAATGATTTCGGAGATGCCCCGCTCGTCGGTTGCTGACAGCAGCCAGGGTTTCTTAGTAGCGAAGAATATTCTTGGGAAACGACCTAGTGAGCAAAAACCAACAAGGGAGATATCGTGAACACCAGTTCCTGACTAGTCTATGGTTCTTGGCTTGTGCGTTTCCGTACGTCAAAGTGTTAAGGATCCTTCGAGAGTGCACCCATTGGAGTAATGTTGGAGATACAGACAAGTTTTCGACCTCGACGACGGGTGAGTTGCACTGCTTCGAACGTCGCCGCTCGAGCGACGTGCCGTTCGCCGATCGGATTCTAGCGAGGAGGAGGCCGGAGGTCTCTGGCTCCTTCAAGTTCAAGGTTCCCGGTCCTTCTCAGGACGTCGTATCCTATAAGCTCTCCTCGGAGAAGGATTCTGTTGGTCGGTCATAAGAGGTATGGTCTTATGATATTCTGTGGATAGTTCGTCCTTGGCAAGAGAGTCTACTCGACTCGATTTCATGTTTCCAAACTGTTCGTGATGAGGACGAGGAAATTATTCTGAATTTGAAGTATTCCATGTTTAGGCGCGCTGCTAATGAGTGGGAGGGTAAAAAATTGAGGAATGGATTACACCTTGGCCTAATTACGGAAATGAGATCATTCTCTCCCGAGCTTTGAGCAGCAAGCCCGTGGGTGTCATGTGTCTCCGGAAGCCGGCGCGGATGAGTCCGGAAGGCGCTTCATTGAAACCGCTTATCTCCAGACGCGTCGAATATTGTGACGAGTGTATCAGGTTGCTCGAGTTTATCTCAATCGGGCTTAGGTCGAGGATTCAATACAGAGGGATCTCTCAGCGGGAGGAACTCGATCCCGATCCCCCGGAAGGAGATGAAGTCTCCAAACTCTCTGTGTCCCGAAGCAGTCATCGGGAAACGGCGACCATTCGGGCGATGGAACAGAACGGGACAACAAAAGATCAACCCCTGTAGATCAAAGTTTCCAGGGCGATAATGCTCGCCCCCCCCCTCCGTTCAGGGGTCGGGGATCTCCAGCGAAAAAACGCCGAACAACAACTCACTCGAGCCAGGATAATTCATTAGGGTCATTTGGATTTTGTGAATTCAGCGGATCGACTCTCCGCGAACGTATTCGCGCTAGCCTCTCAAAGAGATCTGCTCGTTCCCTGACATTGAAGTCGATGAGCGTTCCCGTCTCGCTTTCATGGAAAATTCTCGTCGGCTGCCAGCACACTCGGTCCGTCATACTCATACACTTGAACGGACCAGGAAGCCGAGCGATCGACAGATAAACCGACGGAAGCTGTTGATTCGTCTGAGTGACACCTCTCGACGTCGACTTCCAGAGGGATGTTCGTTGGTGACTTCGAAAGAGATCTGTCGCGAGGCTGTTTTCAAATTCCCCATTCTCATTGTCGTTGTCGTCGACGCCGTCTCTCAGAGATGACTCGTGAAGAAAGAGGCCGAGAGTCTTCTCGTCGACTCGGAAGAAAGCCAAGGCCTAACGAGCCGACAGTCCCGAGAAGAAATTGCTTGAAAGCAACTCGCGTCCCACGATCGCCCTCATTAAAACGAGCTCCAAACTTCGTGCATGCAGTCCGGAAGTTTTCCCGCAATGTGTCGGTTTTACTGAGGACGCATTCCTCCGTCAGGTGGATCGCCGCATCGTTTTAACGAGAAATCGTCGGGCTCCGGGCAGCAGATTTGCCCAGCCGCCTCCTTGTTATCGTGGCCACTACAGATGACCGCCAGTCGGGAGCTTTTCATGACCCTCCTAGGCAACGAGCGGCGCAACATCTCCCTCAGGCCGGTGAATCTCATGCTGCTGTTCATGGATAGGGACGCCAAAACAACAGTCTTCATGAGATTTCACATAATTTAGCCTGAGGCTATTCTCGCGAGTACAGTTCGCCTCTGGCTCGTCATGACCAGTTACGAACTTAGGGGAAAAAGACCGACATCTCTCCGGGCGTTGATTAGCTTCAGAGGAAAAACTCGCCGGCTTGATGGGCGACGGAGATCCGGCGAAGGATGTCGGGCCGTCATGAATTAATTACCGAACTCACCGAATATGGAAATCGCGGGAGCAATCAGAGATGACGCTGCTGATGGATTAGGTCGTCAGCGGCGTTAGTGGGGGCAGCCTTATGGTAATCGGTGCTCGCCTTTGATGGTGCATAATGACGATTGTTCACGATACCCGGTCGAATATGTAAGGATGGAACTCTCAAATGCTTTCTGATGAGAACCTCAAGAGTTGGTTCCGCAAGCATCGAGCTGAGCTCCACAATTGGCCGTAGAGATGGCAATCCGAGACGGTCGATTGTTTCGGGGCATCGGCTCGTCTCCCGCGCAGACGGGCACGAAGAACGGCGAACGTCCTCTCGATGGAGCAACACAAGCTATCAGTGAGAACGTGCGCGGAACATCTCCCATGCTGATCGAATGCATATCCCTGGAACAGATGACAGGAGTTCGATACACGATTCACATCCCGTGACTGATTTCCTCTGATCATGAGATTTTGCAATACAAACCATCCTGTAGTACTATTTGGTGAAGAGTAAGGCAGGATGGAATCCCCCAAACTCTCAGCGACAATGCAATGGAGTGTTTGCTGCGAAACTTGAGAATCAATGAGTTTTTTCTCCATGCACTCACCGCGCTCAATATACACTCGGAGACAGCAATATCCTCGCGAAACTTCCCTCCCGGGGTAATTTCCGCTTCTCGAGCGTCCAGCATCCAGTGTAGTCTATGCCCCGTCCAAGCTTCGGCACATCGGGACGCTGACGATTAATTGAGAAGTTCGCTAGTGGCGAACAAAGAATCCGTCCCGCTAGCAGACACCTGCCCGATTTCTATGGAGAATGCGACTAAAAGAACCACGGACAAAGATTCGCTGGTCATTGAAGGGCTGGTGTGGGTCTTGATTCAATCGTATCCGACGGAATGAGGCTCCGTCGATGACCTACGCCCTCATGGAAACCCCAAAGAACTCATTGAGGATTATCCCAAAAGTTCCCGCCTCGTACCGCCTTCTCCCAATTTGTCAGATTTCTTATTCCCAATCATCGCTGTTCGGGTTCCCGTAGCTGAGCTCTATCCGCGCGGGATGGGTGATCGCCCTGGCCCCGTAGATAATTCTTTCCCCACCCAAGCGTTGTGATCTCCGCAGAGCGATTGTGGATACGGAGACCGCTTACGGATATCAATGGAATCTTTGGACTTGACTCTCGACAGCCTAGGGACACGCATCCTCTCATCCGAAGGATCTTGTCATAAGTTTCCTCACCGGTGGGCTGTGGTGGCTCATTCCTAGATATGAGGAGCAGTCGACAACGAGATCAGAGGTAGTACCTTCCAAGAGCGGGAGAGAGTTTGGAATAAGTTCCGCGTTTCGACCGACTGCCATTCGATATGCATGGAGCATCACGACTCGCGCCTCGTCGGCGCGGCATGTGTCCCGCGACGAATGATGCCGTCTGTGTTCGGTGGAATCCATCAAGTTCTTCGCACATCCGGAATCGCGATCGGCATTACGAAGTTTCAGCATTAGAACGGGACAGTCGATGTGAAACGATCGGAAACGACCGGCGAGGCAATGCCGGCGCGCTTCTCCCGATGGAGCCGCGAGGCGCACCCCGTGGGTCAAGTCGGATTGATGTTTTTCTCGTCGTCGGAACGGGTTTCTCAAGGGAGACTTTCAGGCGGGAAAACTTCTGACTCGATTAGAGAGAGTTGCGACCCAGGCTCCGGGTGCGTCGAGCTCAGGCGAGAATCACAGGATGCTACGATTTCACATCAGGTGATTTTCAGACGGCGACGGAGAGTTCAGATCAGAGTGGCCGCCGGAGACGGCGTCTTTCTTTGACTCACAAGCGTTCTCCGTTCTTTCGGCGGGCGATAGGACTCGGGAAAAACCCAAAACTAAAAGTTCAAACACCGGGTTTTCGTATTACAGTGCAGCTCGCCTGCTCTCTCTTCGGAGAGCTCGTTCTCGCCGTGATTGAACACTCCTGAACTTCTCCTTCGTGTTGAGAACCTCTCCGAGATCTAGTCAGAGCGCCGGCCACATCGAGGCGGCCTGCCACCGTGAGCAGAATACATGAGCCTCGTTGACGTATCTCGTGCGGAAGAACTTTGATTGCAGCTGACTCACGTGGAGCGGCCCCTGAACTTCCGGAAACCGAGACTCGATTCAGAGGTATTCGCAATACACAAACCTCGGCGCGGCGTTGATATAGCGAGCCGTAGCCGGGAAGATCCTGGTGAAGCCGCGGACCACGGACCTATGGACACGCTGCCGGTCGGCCCGAAGAGGGAGATGGAAGCCCTTGAGGAGCTAGGCTGGGCTTCAAGGAACTACTAGAGGTCGAGCGCATCGGATGGGAGTGATGGCGAGACACCCGGAGGACGAGAATCGACTCGGACTGATTTTCGCCCCGGCCAGCTATCTGAACAGGTTTGTGAGTGCTGAATAGGACTGGGTCAGCGGCCAATCGGCCGTATGAAGTCAGCTATGCATATTCGGTAGTCGTCCGGTGAAACTCCACAAACGAAATTATCTACGCGATGAGTTTCCTGCCTATCGCTGGAAGTCGACGACGGAACTTTTTCATATCGACAGAATTCCCAATCGAGCGGATTTTCGATTACTGAGATTCCATATATCATTAATTCCGATTACTGATGGCTGGGTATCTCAATCGCTTAGGAGTTGTGGCAGACTCTTCGGAGACGTAACAGGATATCGTATTGCGTAATTTTTTGAAGCTGTTTAGCAATTGCTGCCAGGGAACGAATGTGTCGTTCAAACGCGTTACTAGGCTCAAACTCAATTAGAGAAAGAACTTTTGTAGAGCCTCTGGGGTTTAGCGACTCCGGTAGCTGCTCGAGCAAACACCACCACGCAACAAGCCCTTCTAATTCAGTCTTCGCCTCGAGTCGGAGACGACACCGAAGCCAGAGGGGTGTGACGCGGCGCTCAAGCCGGAAGCAACTCATCCCGCTGTTCCTCCCGACGACGACGTGGACGAGTGAAGAAATAACTCGGCCAAATTGCCTGTTAGCCCGAATCAGGTACTCGGACCCAACCCACTCACAATCGTTCCCATGTCACGCGTTAAGGCCTCATCGATGATTGGCGTCAGGACTACCCCTTTTCTCTTATCTGCTTCCCTTTCTGCGACAGTTCAACGACAGGCCAACGAGATTAGGGCCAGCGGAGTCCCTTCTGTCTGGCAAAGTTCCCCACACGTCCCAGCGACTGTGTGTACATTGTGAGGTTTCGCGTCATAATTCCCCGACATCTGTGGATGGCTGGATATCATCGATCGGCAGAAATCAAACAATGCATCCATTATTGATGAGATGCGATTCCTCTCTCGGGCTCCTATTCCCGAGCGGTTCCAGCGAGGGAGAGGAAATGCACAAGCAGTGAAGTGCCTATTGGGGGGAGCTGGGCCCAATGTGCTCGATAAGCACTTCTCGGTCGAGCAGTCGAGCGAGGCCAGAGATATGTACTATCGGAATTCTCGAGAAGAGTCGTCCCGCTGAGGCAATTTTTACGATCAACCACCTATTTGTTTTGAATCAGTGTCATCGCTGGAGAGAGCGTGGTAATAATTACTATTCATTCACCTAGTCGAATGCGGAGGCATACTCAAATAGGTATAGGATATCCTCTGATAAAGGGGCGCCCACAAAAATTTCGGAGAGTAGAGGGCCATGCAAGACGGGCACATTCCTATGGATGGGTAGGCTTCATCAGACGGTTACCTCTTGTCGCGAGAATACAACGAGTTTCTCCTCGTGAACGTCATGGATCTGAGCTCCACTGTCTAGGGAATCGTGGTTCTCCCTGCGTTCCCGGGGACCCAACGTTCGATCGATACATTAATGGGTATGCTCCAATGGACAGACCTGCTCTGATAAACAGGCGCGTGCCCAGGAATTTTTTCCGTGGGGGGGGGGGCAGGGCCATTGTTTAGGTAGGGGCTAACTACCGATGATGAGCCCCAACATGGAACTCTATGGGCCAGGAAGAGATCTTGAGGGGGGCCATGGCCCCTAGCCCCCACCCCCTCGGCACGCCACAGCTGATAAATGATGGGGAGATCGAAATCAGAGCAGCTTTCCCTCATATTATTCGAAATGTGTAGATACGGTCTGTGAGCGCTGGCGCTATTGCGATATGCGGGAGATTCGTGGGCGAGAATTCTATGTGTGTTCCAGGACGAGTCTCGTTCCAGCATCAGGTGCGTCTCCCTTTGTCGAGCCTAACGTCTTCCAGGCGCGAGCTTGACTGCGCCTCTTGATTTCTCGATCTAATCTCCATCGCCCAGCGGCGGGGTGCTGCGAGTGGGGGAGCCCCGAGTTCGATTCTGCTCTGTGAGATTCTTGATTCTGAATATGGCTCTCATGGTCACGGGATGAGCTCCGGACTCAGAAACGATTTCCCCCATGACAGTTTATTGAGCTCGCAGCCCTTTCCTCTTGCCCCGCTCAGCTGGGAAAAACTTCTTACTCCCACTGGAGAACTCAGTGTGTCTGCCTGCCGTGTTGTCGGTGGAGCACGGAAAATTATTTCCCTGCTACCAAGAAGGAGAACCACGGAGGAAATTCTACAGAGCTGCCTCCAAGAAGCGGTCTTTGTGAGCTAAGTCGCTGGCACTCTGCCATGAACGTGATCACGTGATCTCCTGACTTACTACGCTGAAGCTCGTGGCGCAGAGAAATTGTTCGTCCAGAGGCCCCGCGCGCCGTGAGGAAGCTCTGGCAGAAAGACACGAACACTCGCTCCGAGAACATTCGTTGGATCGAAACTTGGACGATCCAAATGGCCAAGATGGCTCAGGGAGAACTGGGCTTTCGGAGTTTCCGGAGCGAAACAAAATCACGTAATTTCGGTTGACGATGTGCTTTTATTGTACGATGCCTCTCATTCACATACAACCTACGCGATAAAAAAGCTGACTCGAACGAGAGCGAGGCCCCCCAGACATGGCACGGGGGTCGAGATCCTTGCGAAGGCTGACACGGCCCCGCAACTTGTGGGACTCCATCGTGTCGCCCGCGCCAGCCAGACTACGGGTCCAGCGACGGGTGAAGCGAAGAGCGAACGATGTCGGTCCCCTCCTGACCTAGATTCGGGTATCCTCGAGCAGATAGGACGAGCCCATGTCGACTTTGCGCGTCTCTACGTCTGCGATACCAATCGAACTCGTATTCGTTCCTTTAATACGCCAGATCGCGGAAGTCTCGTGCGGTCTCGAACACTCCGATATCAACAAGTTATCGAACGAAGCTCTAATAGTAAGGGATCGAGACTAGGGGGATTCAGCGAATTTTATTGCTTGCTATCTCGAGGTTCTGCTGCGGACGAACATGCGCGCAAACTCAGACAGGCCCAACGATGCTCACCGTTTCTGAGAGCGGAGTCTTGGCTGCTGACCCCGAGCCCCAATTAAAGCGCTGCAGATGACCAAACGAGTCTCGAAGCAGTCACAGGCGCAATTTTTCGACGGGACCGTCAGATTTTCGAGAGCAATCGAGTTCCCCCAATTTTTCCTTCTCGTCAACGATCGAGCGCTGAGCAAGAGTCCTCAACAGAGGGGTTTTCGACGTGGAGAGTGTTTGAGGGGGGCGGTCCTCGACGCTTCAGCTACCTGGAAATTCAATAAAGAGTCGAAAATCAACTGCGCGAACCGTGGGGGCTGGAGGCGGAAGAAGGATTCTCGCCATGGAGCGGGAAGGCCGAGTCTCGCGAAACGCTATGAATAGATTATTCGTATGCGAAAAGTCACTCGAATTTCGGACTCGAGGCTCGGCGACTCAGGAATGGGAGAAGCCAAAGTCTTGCTCCCTTTGACCGATCACAGCGCGATTGCTTCCTTCATACATATGCGACGAGGAGCGGGTTTTTTGTCCCGCGAAGCCATGATGTCATAGAGCATCAAGTGACCATCGATATATTCGGACCAGTCTAATCAACCAGATTCGAAGTGTACGATCCGCAGGCAAATCCGAAACGTTGCATCCGACGCTCAAAGATGTCCAGATGGACGCTGTCATTAGTGTTTCCCTCACGTCAATAAGAGAGAGAGAATTCCACACGGGATGTGTCGGGCCGGACACGTCCGGAAATTTGAAATTCTACTCATCGGCCTTTCTGCTCTTGAAACCCCAATGCTCTGCTCACACGCTCGCCTATGATTCCCTGGTTAGTGGATCTCGGCGAAAAGACGAATCTCCATTGGAGGACAGTGTGAGAGCCCGAATCCGGAATGAGGTCATCTTATAGACGAGGCTCGAGCCATCGAATGATTCCCCCGAGCTTCCGCATAAGATCGCGTCAGCGACTACCCTACTCGTTAGAGGGAATTAATTACGGAATTTCGAAGGCAGGTGTTGACCCACTCCGAATATCGGCTCTCCTCGGGATAAATGCCAGCGCTTATTTATAGCATCCGAATGCTAAGTGAAGGAGAAGACGCAATATTCCATCTGAATTTCCCGAGTTCATCGCCCATGAATCCCGTCGGGAAGACACTTCCTTGCCTCCGGGTCTCTGGCGCTAAGCTCGAACGCAGACCGCGAATCCCTCGCGGGAAAAGTGAGCTGATGAAGACGACAGACATTGCGAGTCGCCTGGCCTCTCGCTCCGTCGCGTCGTCTGTATCCGCCACTCTACCGGAATTGATCTATTCGAGCCGCCTCCGGGAGAGAATTAAGACTAAACTTTTTATTTGATTGGACCCAGCATCTGTGAATTCCTTTTCGCTTTATCGGAAGCAGAGTTCTAGAGGCACCCCGACTAGGCGGAAGTAATTCAGAGCGCGTAGATAGCTTCGTCCATAGCTTCCGACTTTCGAGAGCTCAGACATGGTCATCGGGACAGACTCCGGGTTGGCTTCCTCGGGACTCTCCGCGTCCGCGGGACTCGAAACGAATCCAATGGCCAGTATTTCCGTCGCACCTCCTATCGATCAAGGATTTGAGCGTGTACCATGGAAGGGAAAAGTAGGTACCTACCTGCAATAATTCCATCTCTGTCTTCCAGGGAGAAATCGTGCAATGTGGTTTGATCCGAGAGAGCGTGAGGATGCGAGCCGACCGAGTCTGAGGCAAGTATCGATACCAAAAGAATAAATCTCGTCACTGACTAGCTCAGCGGTATCGTTCCTCGGGCAGCAACGCCTTGGCGACCCTCATCGAAAAGTCAATAAAGCATGATTAAGGTTCGACGCAGATGAAAATACAATACATGAGCGCCTGTGGTATATCGTTTTAGTGATAACCGGATTTTGTGGGATATCGGGAAAAATCTCACGCCTCTGCGATTCTGCGTCAGATTTGCTGCATCAGGAAGCCTTCGGGGCATGCGGGATTCGTTCCGCTTTGTAGGAGATACAAACCAGGCGACAAACTCAGTGTCCTCCCCTTCATGGAGATATCATTCCGGGAGGCTCGAACGCATCACTCCGCACACACGGATCACACCTACTTATCACCGCCGCCGTCGTCGTCATCATCATCATCACCACCATGATAATCATTTATGTCTGGTTCTCTGATGGAAAAGGCAGGCGTCGCGATCCGACGAGATCCGAGCCTAGTAACCGTTCCCTGAGCGTCCCTGATTCTCGTCGTTGCCGAAATACTACGGAAGAATCCGACTGTTTGCCACCGACAGAGTCTCCCAAGTTCGGAAGGATACGCGGCGCAGCGCAAATTCCCAAAAGCGCAAACACAGGAAAGATTTCGAATCAAAGCTCGGCTGCAAACTCCAGAACACGCCGAGACATTTCGCGGCGGTGCGAAACACAACTGAGAGGGACATCGGAGGCGAAGAGAGACTCGAAACACAAACACCCACACATACACACCTATTTCCTGTCGAGGAGCAGCAGTCAATCGGCCTTCATCCCGACAGAAAATAAAGTTGTTTTCCTCACCGCCCGGTGGCGAGTTGACTTTTTCGATCACTTCAAGTGCCGCGCCGCCTCGTCGAGAGTGCTGAAACTTCCATGTTATCCGTTCTCGGCTGCCTCGCAGAACAGACTCGACTCCCTCGTGAAGTCGACTATGTGATAAGATTACGGAAATTCCTTGTCTGACAAGAGCTTTCCGCCGCCTGGAATCGCCGGGACTCCGAAAAGGATGAATTTCGTCGTTCTGGAAGCCCTCACACACGACATCCTCGCTTGCCGCCGCCGCCGCCTTCTCAATCGAAAGTCGACTGAGTCTACGCCTCTCTCGACCACACGGACGAAGAGGGGAAGGGGGGAGTCGAATTCGATCACTCAATGCATATTTTCCGCGACCGGTGGGAGGTTTCTCGCAAACTCGTTCCGAGACGGCCGAGAGACTACGCCTGCTCGTAGTTTATATCGAGTCCCTTTTTTTCATGGTCAAGGACTCGATTCACTGTATCCGGCGAGGACGGCAGTAAAAAGACTGCAATTTTCTTAATAGTCTTGTCCGCTGGGCTACGCGAGAGTCGGACCGCGGCGTCCCTGACTCTGTGTGTGGACGCGTAGGCTCTCAGGAAAATCCGGCTCCCCTCTGACTCACGAGTCAGGATCATTATTTCGTTCCAGGCCGAAGCGAGGTTGGAGCCATGTTTGATTCGACAAACATCAGCGGCGTCGAGGTCGCCGCGACCGCTCTGAGCAACGTATCCCTGCGGAAACCTCCGAGGGAAGGAGATGACATAGAAGTTTATCTGCTCACCGAACTCGGTCCCAGATCTCTGCCGCTGAACTGGCTCATTCCGTTGACTGCCATCTACACGTTCATCTTCATCACGGGTGAGCCGACCCTTTTCATAATAATCAGACATTCGAGTAGAAATAATGAATTGCGGACTCCATAAGGATCTCAAACCGATGCGGCGAGGAGCGCGACGGTTCGATCTCCACGATGAACTCCTCCGTGTTCTCAGAACTTGAAAGAACAAGACGATCGAAAATAGCGTTGGAACGAACACACAGACGTAGACGATATTACGATTGTAGGGGAAGATCTTACGTTAGAACGTGTCGTAGAAAAAGGCTTCCTGGAACGCCCTCAACTAAAGCAGGTTCTCGTAGCGATTCGCGTCGAGAGCCTCGTACGTCTCGTGCGACCCTGTATCCCACGTCTCGAAGCGCCTTGTCACGTTTCGGATATTGGAGAAAATGATGTCACTCTCGCAGCTGCTGGAGCCCGGTGATAAAAGTCCGTTTCCATCATATTTTCCAGGCATCGTCGGCAACGTATGTACATGCATGGTTATTGCACTGAACGCCTACATGCAGACGGCGACCAACTGCTACCTATTCAACCTTGCGATAGCTGACATGCTGACCTTGTTATGTGGTAAGTGGAGATTCTCCGTCGCTGCACTCCCGGCGCGGCGCGCTCTTCTCCTTCCGAACGAAGTTCTCCCAAGCGGAAGCGTCGCGATTAGCTCGCTCCGGGCTCAGCGATTCGTTGCCCGTGGGGGAAACCGGAATCCGGGAAATGCGCTCGTCTAACTCGTCCCATTTGGTTCTAGCGATGCCGATGGAGCTCTACTCCTTCTGGCATCAGTATCCGTGGCAGCTCGGGAACACGATGTGCGACCTCCGTGCCCTCGTCACGGAGGCCAGCGCCTACGCTTCCATCTTGACGATTGTCACGTTCAGCACGGAGAGGTACGTTGAAATAGACACCGTATCATCAGTGACGAGCTTGCGAATTCGCTGTTCCGCTAAACTCGCTGTGTGTGTCTTATGGTGTGCTGAGGGTCTGGAAGAAGAGTGAGCTGTACGATTGTTCGAAGAGCTTCATTCAGGACTCTCACGTTGTTCCGTGAGGCGAGAAGCTTTGGCGTAGACGAGCTGTTCAAAAGCGAGATGTTGTTCTCGCGCCTCGGCTGAGCTCCAAACCCCCTTCCCCCCTCCCCTGGTCTTTGTGGCGGAGCTGTCGGAGGAGTGCAGCCACCGAGCACTGCTCGAGGCACATAAAATCCACAAGGGTCTTTTTTGCAATTTTTTTCGAAGACGCTGCGCATAAACGTGAAACTTCATCGGGGAACCGATTTTCTTCTATGCCCTTTGTAATCTCCTCCTATATGTCACCGAGTGCAACATTTCGGGGCTAGCGATGAGGAATAGCGAATCGTGGTCTTGCATCAAACGATTTCGTCTTTTCGGAGAAATAGCCCCTGCAGTCAGACGACCTAATGGAGAAGAATCCTGCGCGTCGAGGAAGCTCACAGCGAGAGAGTCCAAATCGAGTCTGAATCTCGTGAATTGTTCTTCTTGGAGGAAAGATCTGGGGATTATTTTCAGAGAAAGTTTTTGCTGAGGAAAGACGGCATGAGAACAGTCGCGCCACGCTATTCAGAATTCTGAGCGCCCGATGCGACCGACGCCGACGTGGAAGTCTAATTGAGTTCGAGAGTCACATCTCTCGGGAACACCTAGTTTGTATTAGTCTCCCTACTGGAGAGCCTTCGAAAGTCTGTGCTTTCCAGGAAGCTGTCGTGTTCGTGGTGTTTCTCCCCTTTCATCAATCCATACGAGCTCGTGAATAAAGTGGAGGCACAAAAAGCTTTGATGAACGAAAGCTTTTTCGACGCAATTTTCTCTTTGCTGCGCCCCTCGCCGCTACTTCTAAGCGTGAAACAAGCAGCATCTTCAGAAACCTCCACACGACCGGGAAAAAAGTTGAGGAAGCTTCTGCTCCTGTTCCCGCGAGCGAGCCCTAACATAAGAGACGCAGATCGCGAGGGTGGACTCAGTTGCAGAGCTGAGGCTCCCTCGCACCGCATCCGGAGGTGCACCCGACCGAGCCTATTGAAATTTCTCTTTCAGCTCGATCGATTTCAGCGGGATGGCTCAATGTGAACTGATTTAGGCGGAAGGTATCATCATCGCTCGCTGAACTGCGATCGAGGTTCGGACGGGGCTACAGTTCGGGAGAAATCCAGAATCGCCGGGAAAATATAGGGTTGTGTCATTTTCCAGCACAAAAACTCGGATCGAATAGAACGCTGATGTTGCTTCGTTCCGACATTCGAATCCACACACAGAAGAACGAGTGCCCGGATTTTATTCTTCGGCAGAGCCCCCAGCCTACGCGGATAGGTTCTTTCAGCGGGCCATTAATCCGGGGAGCGATATATGGCTCCATAATTGTGGAGTACATCTGGGAACGGTGTGTATTGGTGTCTGAGCGCAGAACAATGGCTTGAAAGCAGATCGTCGGCGAGTGCTCGTGGAATTGACCGAGTCACCAACGCGTCAACTCGGTTGAATCGTGTGCTCGGGCGACCTTGGCGCGATTCGCATTGAGTTTCCAGTCACGTGATATCGTGGCGCTTGACGATAAGGAAATCGACTGCCCATTCAACGTTCACGGGCCGTGTGTATGTTCTGTCGACGGCGATCCAGGGGAGCTTCGCCCGTTACCAATAAACACCATCAGGCCTTATCCGAGTCGTATGCTTCGTTCGATCGGTCGGCCACAAGCAATACCAACTAACTCTTCCTATTCCTCGCTAAAAGCGAAGTATGTTCCACGCAAGCGGGCTCTCGGCCACGCTTTGTTTGCTTTGGCAGGCTAATTCAGAGAAAGACTTTCAAACACAGGGATGAGCCAGCGGTGGTTTACGGTCGAGCTCGTCTTGACGAATCGGTTCGAGGCTTCATCCTTCAGGTGGAGCCCTTGTGTTCCCAAGAGCAGCTTCAGAAGAAAATCACGTCCGACCGTTTGATAAATATTGCTGCGATATATCTGCACGGGGAGACCTCCAGTCGAAATCAAGGACGGGTCCCCTGAGTCAGGGGAAATTCGGATCGACCCACTCGGTCGAAGAACTAAGGAGGAGGGATATAACATCTCACATCGTATCCCAGTCTTGATAATAATAGTTCAAAGGGGCAAGCCCGGAATCCTTATTAGATGTATGGTCCTTGATTATAACTCTTGAAACCTTCCAGATACATCGCGATCTGCCATCCAATGCACCAACCGACGAAGTCGAAGATCACCCGAGCTATTCGGAACATTGTACTGATCTGGATACTCTCAATCCTGGCAGCTTCTCCTTTCACATTCTTCACCGGCGTGAACTTTCTCAAATATGAGTAAGTTGCCCTTACCTTGGCGGTATCCGAGAATATGGGTCTCCTGTGCACTTTGACCTCGGCGGCAATGAGCCGCGTCTTCGCTCCGCCTATACCAACAGCTAGTATTTCAGCACTTTACAATAGACGCATACGAAGTTTACGAGTTTCCACAGATTTTCTCCCTCAGAATGTTTCAAAGCGTTTCGGAGGAAACTCTCGCTCGGTCTCTTTAGAAAGCTTTCAACAAGCTATATACAGCCGGGGCGAGCGACCTGTACACGAAATTCTTCTCGAATTGTTTTATGGGCTCGGCTCCACGGCCTAGGGTGGAGCTTGGACACAGCCGTAGAACTTCTAAAAGTCGCAAAACCGACAAGATCGCCCTGCTCGCGTCCGAATTCGGGGGAAGGGGGGGGGGGGGTGGCACTCGGAGAGACGAACGATTCGCTCAGGGTGATAAGTGATAATCGTACGCCTAGAATGATCGCCATCGACTTTCTGTCATGGCGATCTCCGAGTTGTCCGGGATCCCGAGACTGAGTTGGCGAGGAACCGTGACAAAGTTATTATTTCTTATCGGGCCGCTCGTACTCTCGTTCAGATGCGAAAATTATATCGTCACTCCCTACTGAACTGCTACGACTCATGGCGTGAAAGAATTCATCTGAGCGAGTCGCACGACATCAATTGATTCGTTTTTCGGTGACAATGGGCCTAACGTTTCTAGGCGTCCGTCTCTTTCGCGCCGCTCCTATCCTTTTCTCTTTCAATGCCGTCGGCGGTCTCACACACAGTCAGTTGTATTAGTGTCGCAATCACAGACCGCTGTAGTCGGCCATCATCCGGGTTATGGTCTTGCGTTCCTCTCAGACAGCCTGCTCGGCCAGACTGCCCGTACATTGCGGGTCGTCATCAATTGGGTTATTTTTAGCGAACGAAAGTCGTTGTGAAGCGGGAGAAAAAACCGTGCATTACTTCAAGTTCCTGAACCACTCAAAAGGGAGACGCTCTGCCGCTTCCCTCATTCTCGGCATGTTTCTGACGGGTGTTTTCACCTGCTGCTCCGGACAAAAATCGTGGCTCACAAAGAAAACAGCCGCTTGTGCTGAAATAGAATTTGAATCTGACGATGATGCGTCTGGCCGAAGGGGTCAGCGAGCCTCGGCAAACCAAACATCTTTTGATCAGAACTCACAGCGTAAGTGGAGGAGCTGGAAAACATTCTCGGGATCCCCACTCTGTTGATTCCACGGTCAAAGTATGCAGAACATCTCCATAAAACACCGCGCTCGAATAGGCTTCGTAGAACGTAAGTGTTCGATGAGCCGTCAGCTTAATCGATTCAAGTGAGAATGCAATTCACGCGAGCATGTCTGACACACATACGTGACAAGGCATAATTAGAAAGCCCGAGCGACTCTGTCTGCTCACCCCGAGGGTTCCGCGCGGAGGGGCACTTAACGGTTGAGATGACGGAATACGGTGCGGCATTCTGTCGAGCGTGTCCTTGCGGTACTTCATCCTACAACATTCTCGCTCGAATGCAAATGCGATATTTCTGGGGATACAGCGCCGTTTTTGCTGCAGTCGTCAGACGTTTTCCGACAGGAGAATCTAAGAAAAGAAGATATATCTATGTACACGCACATCTCCCTCGGAATCGCTATCCCAAACAGTTTGATCTGTCTCCGCAAGCATCGATGACGGGGTCATTCTTAAATCCGAGGATCGCAAGACCGAACCCTTGCGACTTTTGCTCAAAATTTATTCCCTTCCAGTTCCAATAAGCCGATAGCGGCGTCGGCGTGGTGTGGGCTTCCTTTCAACGAGCCGAACCGCTCGTGGGAGATTCTGCTCCTCTGCTCGACGTTTGTATTTTTCGTGGCACCTCTGTCGATCATCCTCGTACTGTACTTACGAATCGGATTGGCTCTCCACAGAACGCTCAAGGTGAGTCGACCAGAGTCTAATACTGAAGAATTCGCACTCGATTCTCCCGAATTGATTCTCGGCGCTCTCAGCATTAACGGCGTTCGGCGAATTCATACTTATGGGTGGGGTAGCATTCCTGTCAATCAGACAATTACCTAAACAGAATTGTCTTCGCCATCATGGGATGCGGCAAATAGCACTGTCTCTCGGGAGCAGCGGATAGCCACGGTCCCGGAGAGGCTCGGCGTCCTGCATCAATATAACGCAGGAACTGATCCAGAGCAGTCGCGAGGCTGCGATTGTTCCTAAATCCCAACCTCGACGTGAACCTCCTCGAAGGCTGCGCGAGACGAGCCTCCTGTATCGACAGCATCGTCGTCCGCTTCCGCAGCGGGGAAGACCAACGTCCTGGAGTGGGTACACATATCACTCCAGGACGAGGATCAGAGGATATTCTCATTTAAGGAACTCATAGATGAGTGATACCGAGGACAGACTTCTTACTTGTTCGATCCGAAACCAAGAGCGCAACGGTTTCTTCCGAAACTTTCCGACAAGGGAGAATGCCGATTCTTGGAGCCGCGGCAGCGAGTGACCTTCTCGAGATTCGTGTGATGCATAATAGTTGATTGGTAAGCACTGGTGCTGGCCTCGTCGCCAGAGCCGATCCGTGAAGTCATCCGAGACCGTCGGAGACTACTAAGGCGTTCAAAACCTGTCCTGCAGCGCGGCGGTGGACACCCGCGAGTAGGCCTCCTACTTCTCGGGTGTCCCGCAGCCGGAGAACGGAGGAGACTAATCTCGAACTTCGAATTCCCGACGGTTAGCTGATACACCGAACGGTGGCAACTGCAGTCTACCTGACACCACAAATATCCCTCGGCTTCGGGTTCGTAGTCCGGATCCGACAAAACGGACGGCGCGGCTCCATCTTGACTGCGCGCACTTCCCTCACACAGTATGAGGTCATTTGATCAAGGCCTCGAGATCCGCGAGGGAGCGTATTCGGGCGCGGAAATCTCTCACGTAGATGAAGTGAGATATCCCTTCGAGAGATCAGATGGGTTCTGAGCGAGGTAGCTCGGTCGAGACTCCTGGGCTGATGCTGTTTCTTTATGGACTTTCTACGTGATGACTGTTCCCGCTTATCGGCGCACAAAAGACTCAGCGGAGAGGTTCTGCACCCCGTATAGCGATTCAGCTCGAGCTCGTCTGGATCTCGGCTCGATAAATCCAAGCTGTGACAAATCGTCCTCCATAGACATTCTCCATCGACTCTACCGGAAGAATGTTCAGGAATCTCCGGGCATATCCCGGCGAAGTACAGAGCATTGATAGGAAATGCAGTCGTTACATGCGTCGCATACAAAGAAACTCTCGGCACAATTCGGAGCCGCCATCGGAAGCGGTTTTGAAGCGTCGATCGCAAGTATTCCTCTGAATGTCTGATCGGTGGTTGGTTGACAGCTGCGCCCGCATCGGGAAGCCTTCCGACCGAGGACTTCGAGCACGTCTCCCTCGCTTCACCCCTCGGCGTCACGGTGTCCGCGGTGGAAGTCCGACTCCTCGCAGGGGAACGCGTCTCGTCCCCAGGGACTTCGAGGAGATGCGGCTCTCGATCGCAGCCCGCAGCTTAGAATTGTTAAGAGACAGTAATCGACAGGACCTCCAATCGAGCTCCCGGAGCATCTCAAGCAATACGGCGTCTATCGATTGTGAAGTGCGGTCCTCTCTCCGGAGTTCCACCGATCCGGACTCAGTCATGAGCACTAAGAAGTTTCGGTAGATATCGTCAGTGGTCCGCGGGATAAGGGGTTTACCTCCATCTCTGTACATGCGAAAGGTCGAGTATATATGTATGTGGCCACAATGACTAAACTTTGCTCTCGACGCTGGACTCAGTCGGCTTAGTGCGTCCAGCAACATTCTATTTATGCATTCCACGGCACGTTACGTGCACGGAGTCCTCATTGGGCTCTTGTGAATGGGCCGGCCGTATTCGTGCGTTCGGTTCCATTTTTCCATAGTGAGAGTTTGGGAGGCTTCCAGCGGCCTGCGTCAGAGATTGCCAGTGGACGCAGCGGAGGAACTCCTCGAGGGAGACCGAGGAGGCTCGATATAAGCTACGCATTATGCGAGGGAATTGCTCGAGTCCGATGGAAATGGGGTGACGGAATTAAATTTGAATTTTTTCGAACAGGTCCATAGATCACATTACGGGGCGTCGGACTACAGCGCAGGGCCTCACCAGTGTCAGTCTCGGTATCATAGAAGCGACGGGGAAAGGTCCAAGAGCCGTCGAGCCGTGGTTCGGATGTTGGGTGAGTTTCTTCTCGATGCTCGTAGCCTGAGGGTGACTTTTCCGTGGGGAATATTCGTCGTCTTTTCTCTTTATCCTGTCCTTTCCTGAGACTCGCCCCGGTGCAGGCTGGAGTTGGGCCCTGGGTTCCTTCTTCCAAGCGTATTCCGCAGACTCGATCGAATGTTCTTCCCCGATTACTATATCGTACAGCCCTCGTTGGAGCCGCAGTTCATAAGAGGCTCTATTTTTCACGCGATGCAATACATTCCGCTCTCGAGTCTCGGGAATCGACGGTTTTGAACGACGTTCCTTCCCTCGTATTTTTCCCTCGTGATGCGTTTGTTCCATTCGCGATAAAGACGACGGAAGCGTGGGCAGCCTGCCTTTGGAGGCGGCTTCACTTATTGGAATTGTTACGTGACCGCTCGTTTTTCCAGCCGCGGTCGTCATAGCCTTCTTCGTGTGTTGGGCTCCGTACCACTCACAGCGACTACTCTTCCTCTACGTATCCCTGCACGGCCACTGGACAAACACTCTGAGGGACGTGAACCAAAAACTCTTCCTGCTAGCCGGTGAGTTGCTTCTCGTGTTCTCTGCAATGTCCCTTAGCAAATGATTAAGAGCCCGGGAAGGTGGTTATTCGTTCGTAGGAAGCATGCTCCTTACTCGACTAAGGAAAATAAATGGTGATCGTCTTTTCATCGTTCCAGGGTGTTTCTATTATATGAACTCAACCATCAACCCGATACTGTACAGCATCATGTCAAACAGATTCCGCGTAGCGTTTCGAGAGAAACTCTGCCCGCCCCGTTTTGGGTGCTGCTCGTTATTCCGCCAGAAAGTGAGTCAGACCCGCACAACCTTCCGGCAGAGGGAATTCGGGAATTCAGTCTGTGGGCTAGCCAACAAAAAAAAAAACTTATGGACCCGGGGGACCACAGTCCCGACAATGCTTCGGCTAGAAAGTCTCGTTTGCGACTCCGAGCCCGGCGAAGCTCGACGCAGTCAGAGGCTTCAGAATCAATGTTTTAAATCTGATGTAGCGAAAAGAAAGGAGTTCCCGCATTCAAGTCTTTGGTTTCCTCGGCACTTTCACTCGACCACTTCAAACGAGCGATGCACTGAGGAACAATAGTAATGAGGGGCCTTCGTTGATTATAGGGCGAAGACAGCACCGGGGGAGGAGGCGGAGCTGGCGGAGGAGGGGGAAGAATCCGCAGTGGGGCAAACGGCTACAGAGCTCATTCGGCGAGTTCTCAGCACAGCGGAGCAGCGCAGAATCCGTCGAGACTGAAACACGCGTCCAAGCAGCACACGACGCCCTCGGTCAAATGGACCTCCAAGCAAGACAACAATCAAGACAGTCATGGAAACAACCACATCAAAGTTCCAATCATTCGCAAATATAGTTTATCAGGTAAGCTAGGAAAGGTAAAAGAGAAGCATCGACAGGCGCTGCTGAGCCTCCGGAAGAACCGGCGTCGGTTGTCTCGGAGTTTCCCATTCGTGCGAATGAACTTCTCGATTGAGCTTGACCCATGGGCGATTCTCGTCTGAGGGGCTCGAATCCTCTCGACGATGATGATCGATCAGACTGAATTTGTATTAGAACTCAGGCAAGGTCATCACGCGAGAGCCGGCACTAAGAACTGAAACTCCATACAGGTACCCAGAGCGAAGGCAACCTAATTTATGGCTGTCATTCCGTCAAGGATAGTTCGATACACGTCCGAAGATCTCACAGCCCCACTAGTGGATTGAGCAGCGTGAGTAACTCGCGAGATGTTTTCTCCTCGATGTCGATCAGAGACTGGAGGCTCGCATCTGTTATCTGAAGCTCTCAGGAGAACTGTCTCGACGCGTCGAAGCCAGCATGCTTGGGAGCGTGACCGTTTCGGAGAATGCTTGCCCGTCTCCTTGAAGTCTCTCTTTCCTCCCCAGGAAGCATTGGAGTATGAAAACGAGCTGAACGAGGTTTTCCAACGAGCTTTCGAGGAGAAAAGAGCTTCAGCTGGCAGTGCCATGTGTCATGACTGCACTTCCTGTACCTCGTTGTTTGTGCCTAAGAGTAGAGATTCTTCGAAAGGAGCCAAAGGACATAAAAGAGGACACTACAGGTACATATCATACAGATGTATTTTCTTCGCGTTCCGCTTCTGAGCGCCGCGCCGTATGTAATCCGATCGCTGCCCCGATGTCGATCGGAAGTTCTCTGCAGGTCCTTCCGCTGAGCGCCTGCCCTTGTTCTCCCTGGTTCGTGGTTCTCCCTTCTGTTCCTCCCCAGCGGCCGCACCAACGGAAGCTCCCGGGATAGATAGCCTCGCGGCATTAGGCGAGATATTGCAGGCCAAACGCTCAATTTCTTTCATCGCAAATGTAATCCCTGTCATTACCGCAACAGCTATTTATATTGCTTGTTTCCCGTCGCATTGTCGTTTCGCCGCTCGAGCTCTGTTCGGCGCAAAAAATGATCGGCTGGTATTCGACGACGTGTGGAGTCAAGCTCGAGTCCTGGAATCGATTCTCACGATTCGAGCACCGTGCTGTCGCGGATCCCACGTGGATGTTCGATTTCGCGCTCTAAAACCCAGGGGAGAGGGCTGCAGAAGGTCAGCATCTCACCCCCTCTCCCGGGACGAGCGTCGATGGCGGGAAATAGGTGGGAAATCTCTTCTCGTCGGTATTTTCACTGGGTTCGCCATCGTGTCAGAGAAATTCTATGGCAAGCAGGTCTCTTGGGCATTGAGAGCCTGGCTCCGGAGCATACGATGTGAAGTAACTGAGCATAGAAGGGACTCGCCAATAAGAATGCACTCCGCCCGGCTATCCGGCACACTGGCCTCATTAGCAGGACCAATAATTTCGGAGTAGAGAACCCTAGTGGTCGCCTTGTCGATTTCTCTCTTCGTGCCTGTCGGACCAGCGTTGTGCGTTGCTTTAATTACACTGGAACACGGTCGCCGAAAGTACAACAAACTTTGACCACACATTCGAGTATTCCCTCCTGATATTCCCTCGAAGGAGATGGTTAACGAGCGAGAGGAGCGCATTCCGGTTTGGGATTTCCTCGCGAACTCCTCTCCAGAAGATTCGCGACTGTACTGATGCATGGGTCAGATGAGCTCACTCCGATAGAGCCACCTGGGCATTATTCCTATAGCGAGCAGAGCCTCCTTTACTGGTGATTCGAGTGCTGAGAGAATTTCTCGTTCTTCCTTTCCAGGAGCATCAGTGGCCTGACTACGAATTCCCCTACCACAGTTCAAACGGATAACTTCTCGGAATCGATAGTGTGATCTGCCGATTTCTGCAACCCGTGAATGCTTCCAATTTCGGAAGTCTGACGTCAGACTAGAAGTCTGACGTCATCAGTCGCAGTGAGAATGACTCATGAGAGTCCCGACTCCCGGGAAGACAAAGCTTCGCGCCGATGTTTCTCTGGAATCCCTCGGGGGCTCTGCTCGGATCCGTATCAAGCTGAATGGAGCTGCCTAGAAAGGGCTCAACCGACTTGAAACTGAGATGGAGTCCGAAGCAAATTTTTGTACATGCTCTGATGTGAGGACGGGAGTGAACATATGTAGATGTAAAAATACCTATTCGAATATCGCTCTGGCTATATTTTTTATGACGGAATACTCATAGGTTCCCGGGCGGATCGTTACGATTGTCGACGATTCCCCTGCCAAATCGTTGTGAATGCCCAAATGACTCGCGGAACGAACTCAATTCGCCTGTGTGTTGCGAGCCGAATAAACATTGCTATCGCTATTCTCGATCTTTCAACGGATATTCATGCCGATCCATCGATATTCCCTGGCCAGTGTGAGCTCCCGTTGGAACACTCTCTCACCATGTTAAATCGATAAGGACCCCGGATGCTCGAAGCTTGTTGTGTCTACGGACGTCGAACCTACCACATCGACTCCGAAACCGTAATAGCACACGGAAGTCGGGGAAGCGGAAAAAACCTTTGAGAGCATCCGTCACGGCTGGGGCGCATAACTAGGAGCTGTCAACTCTCGCGTGCTATTGAACGAGGACGAAAGAACCCAGCAACGAGTCGGTCGGAGAGATTCATGAGCTGTTCCAGGCACTTGCGCCTGCTGTTCCCCCTCTCGCTAGGAATACAAAAGGGGAGAGCAGGGGTACCTGGGGCCCTCCCCACGGTCTCCCTTGATGATGCTTCTGCGTCACGACTCCTGCTGCTTGCTCACCCGCTGATCAACCAGTGGTAAGGCGCCCACCGATGCCTGATAAATAAAATACGACAAGGACTTGCCAGCTCAGGGAGACATACACAGGTGAATCCTCTCAACGTATTTACCGCCTTCTGCCTACGTCAGAATATTCCTGCATAAGCCATCTCCGACATGCATGAAGACTCTTGTTCCTCTAACCACTCGAATCACGTCGAATCTTCTCCTGACGCAACTCGTCCTAGGTCACACGGAATCGGAGGAAGTTCGGAGGGGACTTCAGCTCGATTTCGTCGTCACTCTAGCAGGGTTCTATTGCGCGGGGATAGGGTTCAAGGAAGAGCCAGAGGAAAATGCAACTGGCCCAATCGCCCTTCCCGTCCCCATGTATGAGCCCCCAGGCACTGAAAGGGGTCGGAAGTTCCTCGGACGCTCCGTTGAATGCGACTCGGGTGCACCGATTCTGAATAGGACTCCTGCTCACATTGGGACCGGGAGCGCACTGGTTGACAAAAAGCCAGGCTCACGTGCATTTGTGTACCGGACTATTCTGAGCGGTACCGACTAGAGCGTCGGAGTCGCTCTGGGCTCAAGGACTCGTTCGAGAATCCTGTAGCTCCATACGATGGGGCGTGTTCAGCTCCGCTTGCATGGATTCATCATAGTGCCAGGTCGGGTCTCCCTGAAAGTGATGAGGCGTACTCCACACAATGCCCCCGAGCCAATCTGAGACATTTTCCATGGCTGCCTTCATTGAGAAACTCGAATCTACATGGGAGGCGATTCAGTATTCCGGGCGAACGTTTCCAGATATGCGGAGGAGCGAAAGGCAGAATTTCCCAAGAATCCCTCGAGGGATTTCTGCTGGAGTGCGCAGCATCCGTGGCGCTCTTCTACGAGCAGAACTGATATCATGAGCTACGAAATGCGCTCTCCTGAGCTTCTCGAATCATGTCTGTTCTTCAATATATTGTGCCTAAATTCGATCATTGAGTCGCTAATTGTGATCAAAAAGGGAAGGGCGAACTGAATTCGCAACCACGTTTGTGATCACTGACTAAGAGGGATCTCCTCCGCTCACTTAGTTCTCGCCTGGCTCCTCCAGTGGCCCTCGCCAAGTATCATGAATTATTCGTCAGGAACCTGGTCCTCAGACTCATGAACAGGACACCCGGGCAGCTCAAATTCTCTGAACCGCAAACTTTCCTCTTTCAGTATTATCACCCGGGGCAAAATTATGCATACACTCATTCCCGGTGTTGGGAATGTAGTTTTCATTCCATCGCTAACGGACTCACCTTCTTCTCACTTCCCGAGGAGCTCCAATCGCCTATATATAAGCCAGCACGCAAAGCGGCATTGATTGAAATCAGGTGTTCTCTCCCGACGATCCCTCGCCTAATTCGCGACATCTTGCGGCCCTCACCGATTCGCTATGGAGAATCGACATCGCGACAAAAATCGCGGTGTGATCCTCTTCAACCTCCATGCATGAGAGCCCTCGCGTAGACGGAGCTTCCACGTGATAAGTCTCGCAATCAGGGCTTCTTAGCCTTGTTTTCAAAAGAGATAATATCGATATCCAGAGCCTCGATTACGAGCGCCCCAGTATGTGCGACATCCCTCGTCTGAAGAAACCTTGGACGCGAGGTGTCCCATTCCTCGTGCGCGAGACTTTTTTCAATCGAGAGCTCTCTATACCCGGAGTAGTTCGACTGTATGGGCAGACCCACTCACATGAGAATTTCCACACACGAAACGTTTTTCGAACGTAGGGTCGCGAGATAGGATAAGGATGGATAGTGATAGCCCCTGGATGAGGAACTCCACATCCGAAGGAGCGCCCTAGGGTGAGTCTCGTGGCATTTGGCCACACGAGTCCCTTGAGAGATTCCGAGTGATATCATAGCAGAAGTGCAATCGTTGATCCGGATACTCTCATGTGGAGGAGGCTCAAGGGAACTGAGGAAATGAGCCTTGACTAACAAGAGGTGTCAGGCAGCATCGATCCAATTCCCTGGGAGAGCGCTTTGATGGTCCTCCGGACTCCGCCATCTCTTCTTTAGAGACGCCGGGGGAAACCCCCAGTAAGAGGAGAGGAACGACCGATATCCAGAAAAGATGAGCTTCACAATATTCTACCCAGGAGTTTTTTATTCATTCTTATCGATGCAATCAGCTAGAGGCAATCAGAAGAACAGTAAAGTAGAATGATTTCTTCCTGAATAACCTCATCCGACGTGGAGGCATGCCGGAATGGCGCTCACAAATCTCTTTCTCAATCGAGAATCTACATAGAACGCTAACCAGTTGAAGATCGATCAATTGGAATCAGTGTGGAGAATGATGATTTTCTGAAGAGATCGATAGTCGGGTTTCATACTCGGAATAGAGAGTTACAGACGGTTCAGTTGAAAGTGCTTTTCAAGAATTATTCACTCCTTCCATGATAGTCGTCATGCCCCATTTATAAACCACAATAGGTGATGCCTAGGAACCGATCGAATCGGTGGAAATATTGAATGATCGCTTGATTATTCGACCGCAAGATTTACAAATGCCCGTATATTGTACAAAACGGTCCTCGACACACTTTTTCTCTGATGAGGAATTACCGGAAAGTCTCCTCTTTTGCTTCTTTTTTTTTCAATAAATAAAACCGAACAACCGGCAACGACTACCGTTGATCGAATGTATGGGCTCGAGAGAGTTCGATGCTCAATAATAATTGTCGAAGTGTGCATCAGTCCTATCCACAAAGGCTAAGAAAGTATTACATTCGTGGAATGTGCTCAATTCGTATTTTTCTTGAAAGATACTCGCGACGATGGCGAGGATCGGTGAGGAATTATTATAAAAAGGATTATCGATATGAGCGGATTCCACAGATGTAGGTCACGTCACCCACGCTACCTATAAAGGTCTCGATGCAATGACTGGCGATGATACCCAATGATGACGGGGTGCAAAGAGAAACGAACTTGTCAAGATGGAAATCACTCTCAATAAGTACACAGCTACTCGCGACCAAATATCTCGGAATTACTTTGGCATATCGGAACCGATTCGTTTCGAGGGATGATGTTCGAGTTACTGTCGAGAACACCGACGAACAACTTGCGCAAGCCCTCGAGGTCTTCTTCCCAGCGGCCGCGTTGATCTGCAGCACGATTTACGCGCCTAGATCAGGCTTAGCCCACCCGTTGACTTCGACTGAGCTCCCTCAATCGTGACAATCTTCGAAGCGATCGAGGTTTTCTTCAATCGATGATGTGAACGAAAATTCGCCGCCGGTTGCAACAGATAGATCGCTAGAAGTTGTAGATGATGTTAGACAACGGCTCAGAAACTGAAGAGCATTGAACGGTAGGGATCCGCGTCCCGCAATCAAGCGACACCCCTATCACATGGAATGGGAACTGTTCCGGAAGTGTAGCAAAATAAGGAGCTGAGCATGATTCTCACCTCAGAGATGAGCTGTCTACGGGGAACGCGAATATTTTCGAAATGCATGGTTTATTCTTCCAAATCCAGGCCACGTAGATGGCATCGCTGCCTCTGGCTCGGCCGAGATAACGGATGCTGCGGGCGTGCAATGTTTCCACCAACCGAAGGTCATTGTGGCTTCCGGACGGCATAACCATACACACCTGCATGAAACATATTGATTGTGTGTCCAGGAGTGTTCCTCGCAGCATCAGAAACTTATTCCAGGTTAAATATAAACATGTAAATGAATTTTTCACGACGATTCTGATCCAGAGGTCTCCGTACCTGGATGTGATCGTCGTCACAAACGAAGAGGGACCTTTGGCACATTTCGAGGTTAAGGATCGAGCTTCCAAGGTTGATATCGCCGACACGGTTCCGGCGCCCTTGAGCATTGACGAAGAAGCCGATAGCTGCAAGGAACAATCGATGAATGCCAAATCCGAATCTTCGCGGACGAATCCAAAGACATGGTGGGAAGCATTGTCCATCGAATGCATAAGCAAGTTTTTGTGTGAACGAAATCGGGGTGCTCACCGCTGCAGGCGATCAAATATTCGGTCTGGGGTTCCACCTCGAGGATGTAATAAGGTCCCTTGAAAGCAGTCGGGAACAATCCCAGAGACTCATCGGAGGCGTCGAGGAATTCGCGGACCTGGAGAAGCATCACGCGTCTCATATAGAGTCAAGCAACAAGGAACTTCCGCAAGGACCTTCCGAGGTTAAACTGAAACTCTAACTCCACGGAATTTGAGAGGAATTAATGAACTCACCTCATAGGTTCGCATGTCCATGGCGTACACCTTGTCGCTGCTGAAGATGACGGAGAACGGAGTCAACTGGATTGACGAACACAAGGTTTCCGTCTCGAATTTCTTCTCAACTTCATAGAGCAGCGTCTCGGCTCTGTAGCGCAGCACAATAAGCGCTTCAGAATTGCTCACAACGAGAAGGCTCCCGTCCCGACTCACTCGGAACATAGAACAGTTCTCCAGACCGTGAGCTCTATGAGCATGACCGTTCGAAAGGCCGACGGGCAGGAGGCTCACGGGAGGTAGGTCGACGTCCCCTTCGCACTGAATGTGGTCTCTGAAGTCGGACTTCCGACACCAGACCAACTCATGCTTCCGAGAATCTAGAAAAAGCAAAAACTATCATCAGCGTCGCGATCATCATACTTTTTAAGGAGGTTCATACCTCGGAGAAACTATTGTGATCACTGTGTCTGGTGATTCGGCAATGCCGACGGTTCTCGAACTCACCAACGATCATGATAGCCTTGTTGAAGTTGTCGATGAGCTGAATCTGGAAAACCGCCGGTACACCCGGAATCGTCCTGCGAACCTTCTTCTGCCTGGCATCAACAACATGGAGTCCCTCAGCTCCGCCAACGAGCAATAAGCTCTCATCGATTTCCCACAGACAATACATGGGACTGTCTCGGATATCGGCTATTTTCCGCGTCACGCTCTTGCTCTGAGGAAAGATCAACGACCATTCATTCATTTATTCCTCCAGATTCAGAGACACTACGAGTCCCGGAGATTCGGGAGCCATACGAATCCAAAACATGAGCGTGTCTCAACACGTCGTTGATGCTTGTGCGTGAACTTCCACAACTTACACCGCGCGAATGTTTCTCGATGGTGTCTTGCAGGGCGTTGTACCAGAGACGTTTCTCGCCCACACCCGAAAACATCATATACAAAGGTCGTTTTTCTTGTTCGCGATTGTGCACAACCAGCTTGAGAACGTAATCAGTGTTGACTCCTTCACGGAGTTCTGATTTGAAAACATCTCGATCGATGTAGATATGCGTGTTTCCGTCGCCAACGAGGTTGTACCTGGGAAAGTCGCACAGAAGTTTTTAACACGAATAATTCCTCCCATCCGCTGGCCGGATTAGCCGCTCCCCTCTCCGCCAATTCGGATGGCTGCTACGCATAGTGTCAATAGGGGGGTGGGATTTGGAAAGTGTAGACATAAGGGTGACAGTTGGAAATTACCGATCGACAGCCTCGATGTTGTTGCCTCCTGGGGTGAAATTCTTATCGAATAAGTACAGAATACCATCGTCAAGAACCATATAGGCTTTCTCCCATCCGAACTTTGGACTCCCGTTCCTAAAATCGAGAAGATCCATTAAATGCTGCGATATTTTCTGGTTTCCCAAGCATGGAGACTTCTGTGCACAGGAAGTTCCCGGCTCGCTGGACGGAAACGCTAATCGAGGTAATCGAATCTTACTTTGGTATCTTGACGTAGCCCTCCGGTCTCTCGGCGTTGAACGAAACTTCTTTTGTATCCTTCGCGAACTTGACGCTGGTCATTTTTTCATAGAGACGAAGGTGCTCTCGCGTCAGACCGCAGACCGGTGGCGCCTTTTGGCTGCACGATACGTGGAAGGCATGGTCACACTCTTGGCACCTGCAATCCCGAGCGAGAGAACCCCATTGGTAAGATCGGTCCTTGCGGGGATTTGAAAATTGAGCAGAATGTAGCAGTCAACGAACTCACGTGGCAATTTTCGTGCCCATCAGCACAGAGCGAGAGCACAAATCGCACTTCTTGTTGGAATACGCCATGGAATGGTGGAGCTTATGCGGGATGTTGTGGGATATGCGGTTGGTTGGACCTTGGAAGGGTCCGGTGTGTTGCTGCAAGGCTTGATTGGAGGCTGGCGATTTCGTCAATTCTTCCACGGCTCGCAATTGATGAGGAGAGCAGAGGTTGACCTGTGAGATCGGATGAGACGCGTCAGTGGATTCCGAGCGCTTGTCCCCAGGAGCTTCGGCTATGAGCAAGTCTATCGCTCACGAACTTACCGCATTTGTCGTGTTCACAGGCTCCTGATGACTGGAGTCACTGAGACTCGAGCTCGCGCTATCGTGGTAGTTGAGCGATGCGGTTTGCTGCGCCTTCTTCTCGTTTCGTTCCTGCTCTCTCACGAGCCGGCGTTCGACTTCACTGAGTTTCTTTTGGAGCTCCATAACTTCTTGGCGGGAACTTTCGAGTTCTTGTTGTAATTTGCGGATCTTGCTGGTGTATTCTTTGTCCCTCGGACCGTGTCGGTCTTTCTCTTCCTTGCTCTTCCCACCGAAGCCGAACAGGCTCTTCTTGGTGTTCGCTTTGGCCAGTTGTTCTTTGAGGAACTCGACGCACTAGGAGGAATAGGGGTGACGTGAGCAAACCCGAATTCAGCACTGAGCCCAGGAAAATATGCTCCGTATATGTAAATATATACCTTCTCGTATTGCTGTAGCTGTTTGGTGAGTCTCAAAACAGCGTAGCTGTGTTCGCTCTGCTGTTTCTTCATCTGCGCCATGATACATCTATTCCTCTCCTCCTCTTCTTCGGCCTGAGGGAAGACAGAATTCGCGTGCTTGGCTTTAATTGCGGACGACAGTCGTCGCTCTTACCAGGGGTCGTTGAGGCAAGCCAGGGTTCGCCATCGATCGCACTCGCGAAAAACCTCACCTTTATATTGGTGTCTTCGAGCTGCTCGTTGAGTTGTACCATATTCCGATTCAGGGAATTGATCATCGTTATGTGTTTCGAGGTTTCACGTTTCAAGCTTAGAACTTCTTCGTGGAGGCCGTCGATTGTCCTCAACTTCGCCTTGAGCTCAGCCTGAGCGAAGGAGATCTGTTCTTCGAACTGTTCCTTGCTGCGTAGAGCTTCGAACAGTTTCTCCTGTTCCTCGCGAAGAGCGTCCTTCAAGTCGATTATCGTAGACTCGCGGTTAGCGAGGGTCGACCGGGCTTCATCTAAAAGCTGGGCTTGGTTTTCCAGGGACGAATTCTCGCTACGGAGTTTCGCCACAAGCTCCCGAAGGGTGACGATTTCACTGCAATGTGTAGAGGGATTTCTAGACTACTTCTTGCCTCCGACGAGTCCCAGAGCGGAGCAATCGGGAGAAAATTGAGGAACGGCCCGTCCAATGATCTGTACTTACGCTTTGTTCTGCTCGGCTTCGTCATTGAGACCGTTCATGAGCTCACCGACGGACTTGAATTCGGTTTTCCATTCTTCGTTCTGGATAGTGACCTGCAACAAGATCCTTGAATGACACACAAGAAAAATCATCGGATCGTAAGTCTCTCGAAAAGCTCTCGGAAACCTTTACGCCACCTTCTTCAGCTCCTTCTTGCAATCCTCCAACTGCTTCTGAGCATCGACTTTCCTACGGTTCGCCATCTCAGCCTCTTTCTCGAGCATCTTGCATCTGAGGCCAGCTTCTTTGAGTTGGTCGGAGAACGAAGCGAGTTGTTGTTGGAGATCCTGTGAATAATTTTAATCCGTGAAGTGAATAATTGAGAAATGAGCCCCCGGGCGGTAACTAGGAAACTTGACTGCGCCGAGAATTCCGTCCTTCCTTACACTCTGTGTGCTCGTGGTGTCTTGCAGCATTCGGAGGCGTTCCTGGAGTTTCGCCTGCTCTGTCTCAGCCGCCAACTCCTTCTGTTGAGCCAGATCCTTTGTGGACTGCAGCTCTTCCTCGAGCTCAGCGAGCCTTGATTTGAACGTCTCCGCCGCCGCAAGTTGCTCCTTGAGGGCTTTTTCGGTTTCAAGAGTCTGACCTCTGATTTTTTCATTGGTTTCCGAAGCGCTCTTGAAGTTTTTGATCTCGCGATTGGCGATTCGGAGGTCGAGCTGGAGCTCCTTGATTTGCTCGTTGCGTTTCCGCAATTCGACCGAAGTGTCAAGCCACCTGGAAAAAACGTGGCGCTCAAATAGAATTAAATCAAACACGAGTACCCATGGGCATCTATGGGAAGAACCTCGATCATGTAAATCAAGTCAGCAGGATCGCGGCCCCGGACTAACCTCTTCTTATTTATTTCTTGGTCCTCGCGAGCTTTCTCGAGATCTTTGCGGAGAGCCTCGTTCTCTTCCGCGCATTTGCAAAGGCAGCTGTCCACTGTGTAGAACGAAGAGTTCGTCCCGATGGACAGCCTCTGCTTCTTCTCGTCGTCCGTCAGGATGGTCACACTGCAGAATTTTTGAGATAACTTCTCAGCTTCTAGTCATTCCAAATCTGATGAGTCATCTCTAGTCGAGAGGGGCTCCGCAACAACACGATTTGTGAAAGTAAGCCGATGACATACCTGTTACGATTGTCATCGACGTGATTCTCCAGATTGACCGTGAAATCGGCAATCTCGCTGAATCGGACTTTCCTGCCATCTTGAACGTCGCCATTCACGCCCACGACATTTTCGGGCCTCTGTCGTTCATTATCGAGAGTTGAGGCCAGCTGTGACTTCAAAGCCTCGATCTGTTTCTCGAGAGTGGCGCACGAGACGCAAGGTGCAGCGGCTTCATTGGTTCTGCGAATCTCCGTGGCTTCAAGTTGTGACACCTGTTCTGCGAGTTCAACAACCTGAACTTCCAGCCTTGTGTTCGTCTCCTGGGCTCCTTGGAGTTTCATGCGCAGCTCGGCACACTCTGCAGCCAAGTCACTTGGCCCCTCGAATTCAGACAGATCGCTGTGACTCAACTCAGTTTCGAGCTCTTGCACGCGGACTTCGAGCGTCTTGACCTGAAGAACGAAATTAAGTTCTATATCGTTCATATTGTCACAAATTGTCCTCGAATTCTATCGTTTATACGAGGCACGGGAGAGACGCTCAAGGGGTATGTTCAAAAGTCTCAACGCCAACTGACCTTGATCTTCAGCTCTCTATTGGTATCCTGTAGTTCTTTGAGCCGGTTGACGTACTCTTCACAAAGTTGACGAGCATTCGCCAAGTTATTTTCCACAACGCGTTTAGAATTAACGGCTTCAGTGAGATCTTTCTTCAGTCCTTCAACGTATGCAAGGTTGCCGACTTGGATTTCCTGGAGGCGTTCCACGCACTTCTGGCTGTCGGAGAAAATCTGCAACAAGGGGAACGAAGCTTGACGATCTGCTGGGGGAGTTCACTCCGACTTCTCGTGCGAGGATTACAAACAAGCAACTTAGGACAAGTCTGCTCGATTCCGCAGACTTCTCTCGTGATTCAATAATAGTAAACTAACAGTGTGGAACTTCTCCTTGTAGTCCCTGGCAAGGGTTCGGGATTTCTGCAACTCCTTCGTCAAATCCTCGATCGTTTTCTGCTGTTCCAGGATCTGGTGCGGTAGATCGAATAGTCTCGATTGATTCTTGTCGTTAAGCGGGCTGTCTGGCGCCGTCAAACTCCATTTGATGAGTTCGTCGGAGCGCTTGTACTGCCTTTGGTAACCTTTGACGATTTCAATGGCTTTCTGCTCGCTGCGTTTCCTTAGCAGAGTTTCTTGTTGGCATTTCTCCTCTAACTTCTTGAGCTCGGTGTCCCTCTCGATCATGCAGCGTTCGAGAGCGCTCAGTTCATCTTGGAATTTGGCTGTAATTCAGAAGAAAATCACCCATTTGTTTCTCAACCGGCGATTTCCGGAACTCTGCTCCCCATGGATCACCATTGTCCAGGTTGCATTTTTTTCTCGCCCGGGGCACATTTTGCTCATTTGCCAAAGGATGCGCATGATTCGCACTAATCACCTGTTCTCGCTTCGGATTCCTTCAAACGAGACTTCAGACCCTCGTTCGCGTCTTTGAGCTGACTTTCACTGGCTTGCACGAGCGCTAGCTTTTCCTGAAGTTCTTTCCGCCTGGTATCGTCATTCTTGCGGAGAGTACCCGAGAAAGCCATCGCGGCGGTCTGTCCCTCGACCGACGGATCCATAGTGTGCTGTTCCGCTTCGAGGGTGTGGGTGAATCCCACGAAGGGCAGATTGGCAGTTTCGAACTCCTTTTTCTGCAGAGACCGTAAGTAGGCGCGACTCGATGCCCGTGATTCTTCTTCAAAATCATCAAAATTCGAGGTATCGTCGAGCCCAGTCAGTTGGGGAACGAAAGGTGGAACCATTGAACGCAGATTCGACCAGAAGGTCCCTTCGAAAAACTTGTGCTCCAAGAGACCTTTGTAATCGAGTCGTTTGTCCGAGTGCTCAAGCAACGCTGTGATAAGAGCCACTGCTGGAGGACTCACGACGAAATCGGTCGGGAAAGCGAGGGTTTTTTTGAAGTTTATGATGTTGGAGTATGTTTTCATGA
Source organism: Galendromus occidentalis (assembly GCF_000255335.2). Classification (NCBI taxonomy): domain Eukaryota; kingdom Metazoa; phylum Arthropoda; class Arachnida; order Mesostigmata; family Phytoseiidae; genus Galendromus; species Galendromus occidentalis. The sequence goes on from NW_003804563.1 coordinate 283,687, forward strand.
CTCGTTCGTCGCTGAACGGGGTCTGACCGTAAAGCATTTCGTAGGCTACGATACCCAGCGACCACCAATCGCAGCATGTCCCGTAGGTTTGCCCGGAAGTGCCGCGCTCGTTCATCGCCTGCAACACCTCGGGGGCGATGTAGTCAGGTGTTCCGACCGGCATCTTAGAAGTTACGTCTTTCTTGGACGACAGCCTCGCGGCTGAACCAAAATCCGCTAATTTTATATGGCCTCGGCGATCAATGAGAATGTTGTCCGGTTTGATATCGCGATGGACGTATCCCATTGAGTGGAGTGTGTTGATGGCCTGAACGAGTTCCGCCAGGTAAAATCGCGCATGGTCCTCGCTCAGAATGTTGTCGTTCCGATCGAGCAGAGATAAGAGGTCCCCGCCGGGCAGGAACTCCATCACAAGATAAAGATTGTCTGCGTCCTGAAATGGGAAAGAAAATCTTGAACATTGCCCCCTCGAAACACAATTGGACAGATTTGCCAAGGGGCTGCATGCCCGAGACAGATAAGACCATTCCACTGGGACCGACCTGGTAGGCGTAATGGAGTTTTGTGATCCACTTGGTGTCCTGGGCTTGCGCCATTATATCACGCTCCTCTTCGTAGAAGGCAACAGCCTGCTGGCTTAGGGTTTCAATCTTGCGCAAGGTTTTCATGGCAAACACTTCACCGGTGGCTTTTTCTTTCACAACTTTCACCTCACCGAAGTGACCCCTGCCAATGACTTTCTTCACCTCGAAGTCAGAGATTGAAACCCGCAGAGTACGCAGGTCCGTGATCGGCTGTCGATCTGCGCGATTCGAGGAAAAAAGAGAACATTTCAATACGGTACATGAAGGGCATTCTTTCATAGCGTAGTCTCCGACCTCGACTCTCCTTCCAATCATCGATGAATTACTTACACTTTTCGAGGAATTTCTGTACATTCTTATCCTTTCGCATGCTGTCATTATTGAGCTCTTCGTACAGGACGAACAAAGCGTCCAGAAGCGAGTCTCTGGAATACGCAAAAGATTTGATCTCCCCCGCAAGCTGTGAGGATGCGCTATCGGGGACTCGATTTTTTTTTGATTCCTTCTCCATTCTCTCACGGAATTCCTGAACTCGGAGCTTTACCTGTTGAATAAGTTTTTCAAATTGTTGTCGTCGATCGTGGCGCTTTTGCCGAGCACAAAGTTGTTGATGCGAGCCGATCTCACCGCGATTGGTTCCCTCCGGCCCGGAGAACCCGCTGCTGAAACTGTCGAGCTGGCCATTCTGTGAGGAGGGGTGACTTTTAGTATCCCCGCATTTTGAGCAAGCGTGTTGGAGTTTCAATCCAAACTAATACTATTTCGTCTTGACGTTTGCGTAGGATGGTTTGAGATTCCATTCCTCAAAGCAATTTCCGCGGTCGTTCGGCTCCAACCAGGTACGCGAAGCCTCTCTACGTGGGTATTGCAAAGCGACTGGTAGATAATAAATGCGATGAAGCTGACACCGATCTCAGTTGGTTTACCAAGACGAGGCTCATGGAAAAAAAGTCGCAGTCTTCATACTTGGCTCCGGGAAAACCATTCCCGAATAAACCACGAGCTAACTAAGAGCGAGGAATCATTGCCTCGGGTGCCGAAGCACCTCCCCCTGGCTGTCATGCAATCGCTGAACCTCTCTCGATGGAAACGTTGAAGGATTCTGCTACTCATCTCATTGGGCTAGTGTAACCCCCAAGGAGCAAGAGCAGGATCATTCGTGGAGGGATTCGATGCGGCAACGGTTCATGTGCGCTGATCAGAGCCCTTGAAGCAAGCGCTCTCGTGCTCACTATACATTCCAGGGTGTACGTTGCGTAGAAAAACTCCATATGGGCGTGATACCTCAGTGTCGGTCCTGCCTATATTTTCAGAGATTCTTCGCGACAAGAGCATTTCGAGAATTTCGACTCCATGCTAGAGCCAGCCATAATGCATTATCCCAATGGATGTGCTGCCGGATTCTGCCGTCAGGTTCCCGACACCGACGGCGAAAACTCATGGCTTTCTGGAGGATCCATGGAGACCGCCGTCGCGAAAGTCGCGATTATCCGCACATCTGTAACCGCTCAGACGACTGTCACTCTAATTCGCGATCCTTGTGGGCTTCCGGGCACTCACACATGACCGAATCCCGCATCGAATCTTGGTCACCGACGCTGCAATGACGTGTTCCCTCGTCTCGTCCACTCGAGATGCCACCATGCGGCACAAACCAATACGGTCAAGCGTTCCGAACTCGAGCCTAGAGATAACTCACGCAGCATAATTCCGATCGGAGGTGGTTTCCCGATTTCCTAGAAATTAAAATCACGCCGCGAGAATGTTCACTCCAGCGTCGCCGATCATAAGCGAGCCTGACAACGACAGAGCTCCCGATCTTCCGGATTATTGTTTCTCAGGACAACTAGAATTTGAGTTTTTTTCAAGGCATACTCGTGTTCGACATCCCTCGGAATCGGATTACCGTACCCAGGTGTCGACGAGCACCACGAATGTCTCCGGTGATAGGAAACAGCGCAAAGGCACGTTCTCTGCGGCGTTGCGTATAGAGGAGCGATGCGTCATAGGCTCAGATGACACTCGTTTTCTCACAAGCCGGAGTTGACTCGACGATTCGAATGCCATTTCCTGTTATACGCGTTTCAAAAATCACAATTCGAAAACATTTGTCTTCGACTTAGTTCTCACGCCATGCATGCAGGGACGGTCACCATCGATTGCCGGAATGAATCCGACAATAGCTCCGGATGGGATTTCGTAAATGTAATGTTTCTCCGTCGGATGATATCGGATGTGAATTCGTGAAAACATCGTTTGATTTCTGTCGCTGCTGGATTGTAGTCTCCGACAGTGGCAGTCGGACAGACACACACAGTCAGACCACTAGACAGACAGACACAATGATGGCGGTGACCCGAGACGAGCTAAGACAACGGCCCGCAGTCCGGCCGCGACGATTTTTCTCTGTCATCCAACGGGAAGCCCTTCCAACGACTGCGTCTCGATTTGGAACTCCCTGAAGCGGTCATTCAGAGCTCACTTCAACAAATTCAATGCCCCGAAGACATGTATCTCGGTTGTAGCGAAAGAGCTCCAAGAGAGATGCTCAGGATCATGCTCGGGGTGAGGAAGCTCAACAAGTGGAAGGAGCGGACGGCCTTATCCCCGTCTACGACAGCCAAGAGCTCTTAAGTCGCTCTGACTAAACGTCGGTCTCGAAAAGTAACCCGGATGACCGAAAGCTCTTTCTAGGAACGTAGTTCGCGGTCGACACAGCGGTTCTTTGACAAGAGAAAATCTCACTTGTGGAGCGGTACGGCTCCGTTGCCGTTCGGAATCGCCGATCTCCCAGCAAAACCCACATATCGAGAGACAAAATCACTTACGAGCAAAAGCAGATCACCTATGTCCCTGAATTTTCTTTGTAAGCATCTCTTGAGACGTGACAGTCTTACAGTCTTCTCGAGAACGAGTTCACAACTGGAGCTCCGGACCCGTTCAACGGATGGTTTGGGCGTTGCTTCGTCCAAATTTTGTCCGTGCTCGGTCGGAACTGTCGCTCGGGACGATTCCACGAAGACCTCAGGATCCTCACGAGACGGTTGTCATTCAAAATGATCAGGCACGACAAATGAAACTGTTCTCGCTCCTGCCAGCAGCGAAACCGCGGAGCAGTGTTTGTTGTCGCCGACGTCGGCGATCACAATTTTTTGTTTCTCGTACTGTGCCGCCGCTGCCACTTGGTAACTGATGTGAGAACAACAGACGATTTCCCCCTTGCCGTAACTCGTACTGCGGCGATTCGCAACTCACTTTCACATGAAGTCCAGCCGGGAACTCCTGGATGGATTCCGCTCAGTCGCACTTATTTCCAACACACATTTCAGAAACTTCTTCAGAAAACCTGTTATCCCTCCCGTGAACAATTTCAAACTCGATGATCTTTCCGCCCGATCCGAGCGCCGTGAAGCGGCAGCGGCGGGTGCTCCAGCCCTCCGGCCGGAGGACTTGAATTCAGTGGGGGTAAAAGTTATTTCCGTGTCAAAATCTTCCGCTTCAAGCTTCCCCCTCAACTGAGAGCAACTTATCGGCCCCTTCGTTATGATCGGCTCCCCCATATCCGAGAGGCAAAATCTTTCTTGAAGAACGCATCGAGTCCAATATGGCGTCGCCCATCATTCCCCGACTACACACCGGACAATGTATTGTTAAGAGCTAGCAGAGCGCAGACTGCGATCTCTACACACGACCGCAACCATGGCAGGTCTCGCGCAGTACAGTCGAGCATTGCTTTTGCGAAGTCAAGCCAATCCCGCTTTTGTTCAGGTCAGCTGTTTTAGGAAACGACACTCTGTTCGGATGCTGCGGGAGGGAATTCGGTCGCAGCCGGCTCCGAGACGAGTCAGCGCGAGAATGGAAAGTCTAACTAAGCAGGCTCGCTTCGTTTCATTGCAGAGTGTCCGTACCGGGGTTTCTTATAAAGCGATGTTGACGAAGAAAGAGTACTACGATGCAGACAAGTTGGATGACGGCACAACAGTGCAAGCTATTCTGAATTCGATGGCGGATCGAGGGTAATACTGCGCTCCAAGTCCTTCCGATTGTTATTATTCATTATTATGTCTCCCTTCACCCTCTACGGACAGTTGAAATTGAGTCACGGACTCTGCTGAGATCAGACGCGGCGCTGAATGAGTTTCCCACTCTCTAAAAATGGTCTGCGATTTCATTCATGAGCAGCCAAACTGAATCGTTCGATCGCCTCGTTTGGGTTCCAGGTTCTGTAGACCTCAACGGCCCTATTCGCCCCCGGAGGATCTCCAAGAGCGCCTGAAGAAAATCATCGAGAAGCACATGCCGCAGGAGAAACGGGCCGATCTATGGGAGGCGAAACTTTCGCAACCCACCAAAGTACGCTTTCTGGCGGAATGCGTGCGAGAGTTCGACCACGATATTCCAAACTACGAAATCGCTAGTTTGAAGACGGCGCGTAACGTTCTCGAATACTTCTCGAAGGAAGTCGATGGCCTGAATTCCTACGACAGGCTGGTAGCCCGGCAAGATAAACCCGACAATCTCCACGTCTTGGAAAATTATGTCCGGTTCCATCCTGATCGGGACACAATGTTCAATGGGGTAACCGCATATCCGGGCGCGGGCTGCAAAGTCACTGGACTGCGGACACGAAAGAAATACGATTCTTGGTCCATGGATAGATCATGGCCTTTCGAAGTTCATACGAGCAAACGGAAATAGTAGTCTCGGGTGTTTTGTGTACATGGTTAGTGGATGGTGATGTTGCTTTCTCACTGAGTCGCTTGAATAAACGCTCAATATCGAGTCCGTGGTAGGTTTTTCCGTTCGAGGCTTCCGTCTCAGGGTAGTCTGAAACAGTCTAAAATGAACATCAGCATCGTACCGATACAACGTATACATATATTTATTATACCAACATCGGATAAATATCAATGAATCGATCATCGATCTCTAGATTTTCGTCGTACTGTGTATATGTAGCTTCATATTCCAGCAGGTATTCAAATTGCTCACACATGATTCGTATATGACGATGTTTCATCGTTACAGTAGATACAAGGCCTCGTAGGGACCGTTAAATGACGTCAACATTTGGCTATGGTGACAATAATAAGGAGATGGATTCTCGATGATCAGAACACTTGTGATACTAGGGATTTCGACAGCACACTAACCGTGATAGATGCTCTCTAAATTCATTAATTGGTACGAAAATCGTCAAAGAGTTCCAAAGCTTGGCACAAGGAAGTCAAGATGTTCCAGCATCGAAAGGGAATACGGATACAAATCGGAATACGGATCTTGCACGGGAGCTTATAGGATTGAAAGCAATTTTTTTCCGTGGCTACGTGTCTTCGAGTACGGAATCATAAAAGCGATACTGAATATGCGATACTTTAATCGCGGTCGATTGCGGGAAAAATCGGAGCCGTGTGAGTAGTCGTTCAGGATCGGATCGAGTTTTCCGGCTCGATCATCGCCGAGTTTGGAATTATATACCGGAGCGGTGACCCATGTACATAGGAAATTCAATATTACCCCTCCATGTAAATCGCCTCGTCGTCATCGAGTCACAGGCACAACACATCGAGTTGTTTTTCTTTTACAAGGCCATCCTCAATTCAACTTCTCGCGGAGAACTTCCGTTCAGGGGTGAAGAGAAATCAATAAGATGATGCATCAACGGTGCCAATGGACAAAACCCCGGGTTCAGGTTCCTGTGATGGGGACGCTCCTCGTCGATCACGCCTACCGGAACGTCCGATATCAGCATGTTCGTCGGGTGACTAGAATTATTGCACGCTATGTTCCACGGAAGCATCACATATTGGTACTCTCGATATCAAATCGGAGGTGTTCCCCAGCTCTTGTCGTTCCTTCACATCATGTGCTCGTATTGTTCGTGTAGTACGGCTTGCTCGCTCCGAATCCGGTTGTCGAGTTCAATCAGTTGACTCAGGAAACCATTGTTCGGCCGTACCCCTCGATGCTGCCGAACCTGAGTGAGAGCCTGCTCTACGGTCATCCCCCGCCGCAACATCAGGAAGCCCACGGAAAGGGTTGCAGAACGAGACATACCCATCAGGCAGTGGACGAGGATTTTGCCTGAAAGTCAGGATTATTGAGAGTCAACGAAACCGAAATGATGCGGAAGTCCCGCTTCGCTCGAAAACATGAAACTCTCGTCGCTAGGACCCAATTATTTTAATTATGATGGGTTGGCCGAGGGGGTGGCCCTACAATTTAATCCCCCCCGACTGACGAAACGTCGAGTCGAGCTCCGCTGCGCGAATATTGGGAAATCGGGACGATGATTTGTGGGGAATCGAAGCTCAGATGTTTTCTCGCGGTATCCCGGATAGTTTGCCGGAATTCAGCAGAGTCCCGGTCGTTCATCTCCTGTGAAATCGATTACCAGCACCACGCTCGCCTTAATTATTCTGCTGGGGAGATGGAAGAAGCTATCAGCTAATGATGAGAGGAGAATTACGTTGTATTTTTGGAGAATCTGTCGTGCACCATTATTCCTCTGCTCGATCGGCTCATTAGCATCTTATCTGACGCTCAAGCGACACTTGTTGATGTAGGGCCCTAGATTAGGTCGATCTGAACTTTTCCGCAGAGAAAAGGACAGCGCTTCGTATGGGACTTTGAGCAAAGCCCGCTACGCTCCGCCCCACAGACGGTCGAGTAAAAAGAACTGTTCGGAGTGCACACGAGAACTAACCGTTCTGCAAAAGAGCTCCTTCGATGAAATCTGACGCAGGGTCGAATTGGGAACCCATGTCTGTACTGGCAACATCTTCAAGCATCAGTCCCATGTACCTCAGACCGTGAGGCCGATAGAACTCTGCGGATGTGGACACTTGGCCGAATCCTACACCTTCAGCTGCGTTGAGAACGTGCGTGATGCCCAGGTACTTGAGGTATTCCACGTTCCGCGCGGCCCCCCTGAAAAATTAATCCCTCTCAAATATTCCGCAAAGGACGCTCAGCTGTCCCATGTGCAAGCTGGACGAGTAGGAAACTAGGGCCGTTGGCTATCGGCCACAACACGGCGAGTGTTTCTAGGTTACAGTCAACTCCGCGTCTGCACAATTCCGACCAGGTGAAAAGTCGACATCTGAATTCTCTCGTTGTCGAGCTATTTTCGCTAATGGCTTGCTCCATCCGATACACAGGATGTCCACGTGAAAAAAGTGAATACTCACTCGTCGCCAACGAATACGCCTGGATATACCTCGTCCAGATCTACGCCGAACACGTAACGATCTCGGCCGTCCGCTTTCGCCTTAATATTATGCTTCTTTTCCAAAAACTCGATTCCTGCGAGCCTCGTGGATGGTGGACGCACCTCGTTGAGGATTTGTTGTAGAGCCCTCATTCTGGCGAGAGGGATGAAACAGGGGTTAGGCCAACGTTGAAAAATATATGTACATGATGATGAAAAAGTTTTCAACAATTGTTTTTTCTGCAAAGCGTTTCGATCCGGGTCTTTTGGTCAAGGTCCACATTTTGTGAAGCATGCAGTGGCTTGTGAGGGCTCATTTCGGTGGGTTAGTTGGGATTGAATGGAGTTTCGGGAAGGAAGGAGTGAAGCGATGGCAACAGCTGCCGCTTGAGCGAAGCATTAATTTCGAGCGGAGCAACCTACTTTGGACACACAGCCGAATCGCAGGTCTCCCTAAACCACATATACACGGGCACAACCACATTGTAGAGAAGCCAAGTATGCTTGACGGAATTCCACACCCGGTCCCAGATCACCCCCATGACTCAGCGCGATCCAATGGCTCACGAAGGCGGTTCTCGATGCTGCTCGGGGCGGCGGCACGGCGATTCCCCAGCCGTCGCTGCTTCGTCGGGCGGCCTCCGAGGAGCGCGGAACTTTCTTACATACACTCGCGGCTCCCCAAGCCTAGATCCGGAGCGATTCACACACTCCGTGGACGGTTGACGCAGTAATTGTCCTTTGGTCGGGTTGATGTTTGCCCAGCTCGGCACCTATGCGTGCACTAGTCATACATACAATCAGACGGACGGACGGACGTATTCCTCTGACGGCGGAGGACTCGACTTCAGATAGAGCCGAAGGGACAGATTTCGCACGGAGAGCAAAAGATTCACGACCTCCGCTGACTTCACCGTGTCTTCGTAATTTATCACGGTGATTATTGGGGAGTCACGCTCCTTCACTAGTTCCTCGTTGCTACTACCCGGGTCTCAAGCCGGGAATATTCCAAGGTCGAGTCTTCTTCCTAGGTCTCTTATCGTGACGCGTTTCGCTCGACGTATATCGATAAAAGTTTCTCGTTTCTTTTCACAGATGACGTCATACATACATTTTCGATTCAATATCAGTCGAATGATTAGTGGGTGGATAGATATTCTGGATCGATGGATGATTGACGGATAGATAGGTAGACACTCAGATAGATTGATAGATGGATATATGTATGTATATATATATATATAAATATATATGGATAGATCGATTCTCAGAGGATAAGTCAGGACTTGCTTCGTCACGCTCGATAAGATTGCTGCTTTCTTGGTTGTCGTTGTAGATTGGAGTTGACCAAAATCAGGTAATCAGACTTTCTCACTATGTGTCTCACTAGGGGTCTGTTAAGTATTTTCTCCCGTCACGCCGTCAGAATTTCCGTCGTCCTGTTCTCTTAAATTCCCAAAGAACCAACGAACCGACACGACTTGATACTTGAATCTCTCCTTTCCTGAAAGGAGTACAAACACCTATTTAGAACGGGGTGCGCTGACACTCAAATGAACACAAATGTTATCTAAAGGGGTGAAACTCAGATATTCGTCTCCCGGGACCCTCCAGGTGTCAGAACACGGAGACACGTGTTGCCCTCAAAATTAGAGCCACACCGACGATCGGTGAAACTTCATTCCCGAGGGGAGACCTAACCGGAGGCAAGTGATTCCGAGAATCATGTCAAATTATGAAGGATGATGATTCGGATTCAAGTCACGTTTTCGATGAGAAAAGAGGAAGGGTGCACACCACCATCGAACACACAGGATGCAGACCCTCGAGAAGGGGAAGCAGGGTCGGAGTCTTTCTCTTCAAGAGACGAGCAGTCGACAATAATCATGCACGGAAAGACGATCGACCGTCTGAGGGATCAGATTACGGAATTCAATTCGCTCTCGCGCTGATCTTCGAATCTGGGCCCCTTCTCCACTGACTGATATCAGATGCAGCATCCTGGCAACGAGTTCGTATCTCCTCGTTGAAATATTCAAATGAATTCAGCAGATACTCAATCGTTGAGCTTCCAGAGTCTGGGAAAAATATGAATCGGGAATACCTCACATATGAACTCGTTCTCCGTAATGACGGCGCGGGGTTTCGCTGCGCTGCATATACTCTTGCGCAGGCTCGACTCCGAGCTCGAAGGGGAGCCATCACTGTACTCGGGACCGAAGATTACGCTCGTCTCCCGTCGCGGCAGAAAGCTACGGAGTAAGATCTCGACTCACGAGATCCAGTCGGAAATACGGGAGATAATTTATTCAGGCATGGGACAAGAATCAAAACCGGCACGGGATTCCACCAGCCCTCCCTTCGAGTCTTTTCGCTAGCATCGATCGCTTCCCTTTGCGTTCCCCTTCCGGAAAAAGCACGAGAGGAATCCCAAGCCGGCACGGGCGACCCGATGCTCCCCGCGCTCTTCCCGTTGAGCCTTCGCGACTCGTGAGTGGGATCCGAAAAAAAAACGAATTTACGGCCGGCGATCGTGCTCTTGTCCCCGGGAGAGATCATGGCAAGGACCCGGCCGTGATGGGTTCCCAACTCGATTCATACATACGCATATTATTCCTAAATGCCGAGTCTCTTGGCAGGCGGCGCGCGGCGGCGGAGATAACGACGAAAGCGACGACGACCAAGCGACCTCGGAAATCCTTGCGAGAGGAACAAGCTGAGCTGAACTTCGGACCGCAACATAAAAATATTCTTTTCCCAGAGTCTTCACTTTCCGCTCACCGAGGCTCTCAACAAATGTCGCGGGAGTTTGGTTCTGCTTCTCGCGTTCGTCGAGTCGTCGGCTTCGCTGCGAACTAGAGAACAAACAGATCCCCTCTCGTAGCTTCAACCCCATACAAAACCCACGGAGCCCAAGCAGAGCTCGGAGCCCATTCTAAATAAACATCAGCAATCCGACGAAGGCGGAGCACATACAAAAGAAGGCGAACACATGATGTATGCAGCTCAGCGCTCGTTTCTCGATGACGTTATGGCCGTCGCCCGGTCATACCATACGACCGATCGTTGGACGACGGAAAAAATGGCCACTGCCCGCGTCGAAAGGCACTTGTCTTCATCTCGGTGCAGATGGCGTTTTTGTGCGGCTTAGCCTCCACACCTCGACATGCCCGGAACGAAGGCAGGAGCCGAAAGTCCCTCAGGGCGGCCGTCCGGCCTGCTTTCGTACGATCGCTTCCGCCGTCGCAATAGCCATTGGGACTCAGTCCACGATGCTACATACTATATCATCAGCAGAGGGAAAGAAAAGCAACAGCGCTTGATTTGATGTCGGCGGCTCTAACGAAATCTGCGGAACGAGTTTCTTCCGATCCGCGATCATTGGAGGGATGCTCTGCGCTGCGGCTGCAGAGGGTCGAACATCAGCAGAAGCAGATGAAAGCAAACAGCTTCGACCTCGGCCGGCTGCTCGGCTTGCTAGGGGGCTTGATAAATGGATACATGATACATAGATTGACGAATGTATGGATAGAGGGAACCGATGGCTGCCGTGGGGCCGCCGCTCCGATTGACAGTCTCTGCTGCATCTGCACCCTCGAGTATTGGATATCGTGTTCGCCGTCGTGTCCGTCTTCAGCGAGAGCGAGCGGATGGGGCGCCGGACGATCGAGTCCAGCGGCCCTTGGCAAGCGACTTCCAAGGTAAACATCATAAGAAGACTCAATCGGCTTGAATGTGCTCGATTTCGGCTTGCGAGTATTGCCCGCCACACCATCCAAGTTTTTTTATGCTGCTCGTGCCGGCGACGGAGGGTAATCTCGCCGTTTTTTTTTGTTTATCCCAGTTTCCCTCGAATGATGAATAGCCTCGATGGTATGTTTCGCGCCGCAGGCCACCCACATATGCGTGAGCGAGATTCAATACTCGACCCGTTCGCCAAGTGATGACGCTTTCGCTCGAGACACGCGACGTCACCGCCGACGAATTAAATGGTTCGGTGCAATCAGGTCAGTTAATGCGAATTTCCAGACGGCCGAGCGTGGGTGAGGCTTTTATGAGTATTCCGTGGCCGGGACGAGGTTCCACACTGGAGGTTCGCAGCTGCTCGCAATCGAACCTGCTCCGAATCGCGGCGAAACGCCCGGACAATGAAGAAAAATAAGCGGAGATTCGCAGTGCCGGTCAGGGCCTCGTCAAGACGGTTGGAAATTACTCGATTGGGTTTTCCCTCCGTTCCGATGGATTCCCTCGAGAGAATGACATTTTCGCTCGCCGAGAGTCCCTGACGTAGAGCTCGCCTGCAACAGACTCGCAACCGCAAGGACACGACCTGGAGACGAGCAACTGTTCTGTCTCAAACGAGCACTGACGTCTGTCTGCTTGTCTGCCCAGAGGTCTGGGAGTGATTTCTCGTTTTCCCTAATGAAGTTGCGAACAGAGTTACAGGAATCGGTCTCCGACGGACTCCACCCCGTTTGACGCTGACGATCGACAAGACTTCGTCGCTCAACTGGAGGCAATCTGATATCAATTTCGCTAAAATACTCTCGGAATTGGTCCGGCGACATGGAATCGACTCGTCTCCGGCTCGATCACTCCAGCTCCGCGCCATCGGCGCTTCTCACCGATTCCTATAGACTACTCCTCTCGATTGAGTGAGATTTATGTAATGTCTCAGTCAGTTGACATGCGGCAATGCAGCCAACGAGACTCTACTCCTTGACAGGCAATAAGAAAGCCAAATCCTTTTTGTTCGAAGCCGCGAATTGACACGAAATGAAGCTCCTCGGTCGGTTCCGGGCTCGCTCCCGAGGGCAAAACACATTCCGGAACCTGCGTCCCGAACCGCGGGTTCCCGGGCGCGATGTGATTACTCGGCGCCCCGGCGGGCTCTTCTCCGCACAATTCGCGCGGTGCGTCACTCGCAACATGAACCAGGTGCAAAAGGAAGAGTGGGATTCGTTGCGAAACTCGCACTCGAGCTCCGGAATGGAACATCGTCATAATTCTCGCTCGAGTCTCTGGAGAATGGTCACAGCGAATGTCTTTCCGAGCGAACTGAGAGACTTCTATCGGTGCCGTGTTGGGGCTGCTCGAAGCCATCATTAGCGTCTCGAGTCGTGGTGGTGGTTCGGTCGTAGAAACTAAGGGACGTCGGCTCCGCGAGCTCATTTCCGTTTAACTGAAAACGACAATCATTTTCCTTTTTGCTTTAGAAGGGAAACGAAAATCATTTACCGTTCCCCTCCAATAATTTCCGTTTCTCGTGACGGAAAACGATTTTCGGGGATGTTTTCCCCTTCTCCATGCGAGGAACATCAGCGTAACAAGGTGACGCCGAAACGCTAGAGAAGCTCCTGCCTCAATTCCTGAGGGAGGAAGAACGAATATGATTTACGTTTTCCGTAACGGGAAGCGATAAACTTCAAAACAATTATCTTTTCTCATAACGGAAAACGGGTATTACTTCAGGAATCCGGAAAGATGATCAAAGTTCATACTGCACTCCAATCTTAGATATCTAGACTATCGGGCGGGTGTCAATTGAAATGCAACACACTCACGAACCCGGAGAGAATTTCGGCACCGTGGACGCCTTACAAGCGAGAGTCAGGGCATGCGCAGGAGATATTGCGTATGCGCAGCTCTCAGAAGTCTCGGGCCTTTTTCCACAAAATCAGGGCTAAGTATCTGGGTTAAGTGTCGACCCAAATTTTAGAAAAATTCTTGAGGAGCCGGAGGATCCATAAGATCCTCCAGCTGCGTCGATTGAGCCTTTCTTGCGTCGAAACTTCGCTCGAAACTTCAATTGCAAAGTAGGAACCGGATGTACCGCGGAAGAACTTGAGTGGCGCCGTAATCCCCCTTAACAGGAAAGCAACCTGCGGCTCTGCGACAGCGAAGGTATGTTGCTTCCGATTATTCTTAGGTATGGCCTCACTTGAGTCCCCGATCGGCTTCCCGCAACTCCTGCGGCGAGGCGATCGAGAGCGAGGAGACCACTCCGTGGTTCGTCTCCTGGGGACTATCCGATCTGGGATTTCCGATACCGGGATCTTCGGCGGATA